>NW_028270180.1:58665982-58968654 GCF_037043375.1 Chiloscyllium plagiosum
AACAATTGGATTCAATGGCTGGGTAACTACCCAGCATTCCACGCCTTCAGACTGTACTCATTACAGGAGAGGGAGGGGCATTCGCATGCTGGCTTCACCTCCGTGGTAAATGGGAGAGATGCACTTTTCCAGACGTTAAGGCTGTAGAGCCTGGAGAGAGGGATTCAGGCCGAGAGCGTTTAAAAACGCTTCCAGCCAAAATCGAGCAGCTTGAAAAATAAATAGTGGTAAATATTTTGCAGTTCCAAGGTAAACAGCTGCCATTCTGGATAAGGTTCTGGACGCATGGGTGGTCGGAACGGTGACGTCCTAGTACGGGTTTGTAACTGAGGGTGATTCATGCAAATATTGAAATTCTGAGACTAAAACAGAATGGGATGGTGGACGTCAGCGGGGGTGGCAGTATACATGGACAGAGAAATATAGTTAACAATTACAGTCTTGTGTGCCTTTTCTTCAGAATCCATTTCCTTGGTGGTGCGCTATCCTGCCTGATAGCCATTTTAGCAGCATAACATACCGGTGTATTTGTCAAAAATACCACAGTCTGCTTTAAACTCTGGATTTTCCTGCAGGTGACATTTTTAATCAACCTGTTCAGACGTGTCATGACACACTTGTGAAGCCGGTGGTGCTTGAGAATCCAGACCTTCTTTGTCAGAGTGGAGTTACAAAGGGTCGAGAGTGTGGTGTTGGAAAAGCAGAGCAGGTCATGCAGCATTCAAGGAATGTCGACGTTTCCGGCATCCGAACTTCATAAGCAATAAGGGCACATGGCCGAAACGTCATTCTCCTGCTCCTCGAACGCTGCCTGACATCCCACGCTTTTCCAGCATCAACTTCTCTCCTCTGATTTCCAACATTTGCAGTCCACACTTTCCCTTTGTCGTTCCTTTGGGTCGGGTCTTGGCCCAACCATCTTCACCTGCTTTGTCAATGACTTTCCCTTCAGAGGTGGGAATGTTGGTTGACGGCTTGACAACATTCAGCATCATTTTCAACTGCTCAGATACTGAAGTCGCGCATATGCATATGTTCAGGTTGTACGTTTGTTAGCTGAGCTGGTAGTTGTGTTCTAATTGAGAACAACTTTTCCGCCGGAATCTCAACATGCGCTAAAAAAATCTTCCCAAAAATCGTTTATTAAATTCGTAACAACACCTAGATATCATACAAACTCTGCACAAGTGGCAAGCAACAGTCATATCACATATATGCCTTCATCAAGATACAATCTGAGTTTCCCGTTTTGACATTCAACACCAAATTTATTCTTGAATCCTCCATGAACAACATTCTGGGGTGTACTATTGAATAGAAACCTGCCAGATAGATTCCATATATCCTGTCATGGTCCTGTCTGCAGCTCAACCCCTCTCAGACATGTGGATCCGACTCCCACCCCACTGCCAAACTACTTTAAACCCATCCGAATCGCACGAGCAAATCTCCCATTTGTACCCCTACAGTTCAGGTGCAACCCGTCCTTCATGTACAAGTCCCACCTTCCCCAGAAGATATCCCAATGGTCCAGGTATCTGAAGCCGTCCCTCCTGCACCAGCCTCGTAGCCACGTGTTAAGTTCCATTCGCTGACTGTTTCTCATCTCACTATCTCGTGGCAGGAGTAGGAAACCTAAGAACACTACTCTCCTCCTCCTGCTCTTTGGCTTCCAACCTAACTCTCTGTAGTCACTTTTCAGATCCTCAGTCCCTTTCCTGTCGATATCATTGGTGCCAATATGTACTATGATTTCTGGATGCTCACCCTCCAACTTCAGAATCTTGCAAACTCGATTGGTGACATCCCGGACCGTGGCACCAGGGAGGGAACATACCTTCCAGGATTCCCTTTCCTGACCACAATATCTCCTGTCAATCCACCAAACTATTGAATTCCCTACCTCCAGCGCTTTTCTATTCCCCCGCTTCCCTTCTGAGCCACAGTGCCAGAGACCTGACAACTATGGCTTTCCTCTGGTAGGCTGTTCCCACCAGCAGTATACAAAACGATGTACTTATTTCTGAGGGGATTGAGCACAGGTGATCCCTGCTTTGACCGTTGGTTCCCTTTACTCCCCCGGCCAGTAACCCAGCTGTCCTTATCCTGTGTCTGGGGAGTGACCACCTCCCTGTACACCTTCTCAATTCCCCCCTCAGCCTCCCGCATGATCCGTAGTTCATCCACCTCCAGCTCCAGTTCCCTAATTCAGTTTTCAAGGAGCTGGAGTTGGCTGCACCTCCCGCAGATGTAGTCGACGGGAACATGTGGAGGGTCGCTCACCTGCCACATTCTGCAGGAGGAACATGCAACTCCCCTGACATCCATATCCCGCTAGTATGAAAATCTGCACAGATCTAAATAAAGGAAGAGAAGAGGAAAAAAGAACAGAAATCTGAAAACTTACCGAGTTTACAGAATCTTCGTAAGGTTCGAGGAGGTAGGTAGGAGGGCGGCCTGACGGTGAAAGACCTCGGGTTTAGATGTCACACACTTAAATACTCCCCAGGATTCCTTCGCTCCTCCCTCACACCTCTCGGCAAATTGAGGCCCCGATGCCTGAACTCAGGTTGTTAAAATGTTAGACTCACCTTCCCAAAGTCCTTCGCTTCTCCCTTGCAACTCTCGGCAAATGCAGGTCCCGACGCCTGATCTATGATTTTTAAACCAGTAGACTGAACTTCCCAAAAGTCCTTCGCTCCTCTGTCATACCTCTCGGCAAATGGAGGCCCCGGCGCCTGATCTCAGGTTTTTAAACCTTTAGACTCACCTTCACAGAAGTCTTTCGCTCCTCCCTCGCACCTCTCGGCAAATGGAGGTCCAAACGCCTGAACTAAGGTTTCTAAAAGATCAGGCTCACCGCCCCAGCAGTCCTTCACTCCTGCCTCACACCTCTGGTCAAATGGAGGCCCCGACGCCTGATCTAAGGAATTTTAACCGTTAAACTCACCTTCCCAGAAGTCCTTCGCTCCTCCCTCGCACCTCTCGGCAAATACCGAGATTGAAAGAAATGAAGTTGAGTGAGTCAAATCAAGCATGATACACTGATTCACGATCCAACTGATCACTAAATTCAGCAGGCCATGAAGGCTATATATTTATCTGGTATGTCTGTGGGAAAAGATTTCAAATGACTTACCTGTAGCGGGCAGCGGTGTTTTTTATTCTCTCTTCACAAAAAGAGCGGGAGCAGCAGAGGAAGTGACGGCAAACAGAGGGGCAGCCGGGAAGGAGAACTGTGAGTATAAATACTCACCCTTAAATCACCAACGGTCATTTGAGTGGGAGCAGCGGAAGTGAGGTTGGAGCGCATAGCTGGGCGGGAAGGTAAGTGATTAGTATTTGAGTGGGTGTGTTCTAGACCCCAGGTCCTACTTCCGTAGGGCCTCCCTCCCACCCTCCTCCTCTAACCTAACTTTAAAGTCCACAGGTAAGTGACTCAGTGTTATTGACTCAGTGTTCTTGTTTTTGGAGAAAGTGTACAGTCATGGCAGCGCAGGCGGTGAAATGTTCCTCCTGCAGGATGTTTGAGGTAGGGGTGACCACCGATACTCCTGCCGACTTTGTCTGCAGGAAATGCAGTCAGATCCTGATCCTCACCGAACGAGTTAGGGAACTGGAACTGGAGTTGGATGAACTGAGGATTATTCGAGAGGCTGAGAGGGTGATTGATAGAAGCTACAGGGACATAGTTACGCCGGAGAACAGAGGTAGCTGGGTAACAGTTAGAGGTGGGAAGGGGAAGAAGCAGGCAGTGCAGGGTTCCCCTGTGGTCGTTCCCCTAAAAAATAAATATACAGCTTTGGAAACTGTTGGGGGGGACAGCGTTGCAGGTGTAAGCTGCAGTGAAGGGGTCTGTGGCTCTGAGACTCAGAAGGGAAAGGGGGAGAGGAGGAGAGCGCTAGTTATAGGGGACTCTCTAGTTAGAGGGACGGACAGGCGGTTCTGTGGACATGGGCGAGACTCACGGATGGTTTGTTGCCTCCCGGGTGCTAGGGTCCGAGACGTCTCAGACCGTGTCTTCAGAATCCTTAAGGGGGAGGGTGTGCAGCCAGAAGTCGTGGTGCACATTGGCACCAACGACATAGGTAGGAAGAGGGGTGCGGAGGTCATTCAAGAGCTCAAGGAGTTAGGCTGGAAGCTAAAAGCTAGGACAGACAGAGTCGTCATCTCTGGGTTGTTGCCGGTGCCACGTGACAGTGAGGCAAAGAATAGGGAGAGAGTGCAGTTGAACACGTGGCTGCAAGGCTGGTGTAGGAGGGAGGGCTTCAGATATTTGGACAACTGAACTGCATTCTGGGGAAGGTGGGACCTGTACAAACAGGACGGGTTGCACCTGAACCAGAAGGGCACCAATATCCTGGGGGGTAGGTTTGCTAGCACTCTTCGGGGGGGTTTAAACTAATTTGGCAGGGGGATGGGATCCGGACTTGTAGTCCAGCAAGTAGGTTAGCTGTTTGTCAGGATGCCCAAGACTGTAGGGAGGCTGTGGAGAAGGTAGCACTGACAGGGACTACTTGCGGACACAGAGATGGGCTCAAGTGCGTATACTTCAACGCAAGGAGTATCAGAAATAAGGTGGGTGAACTTAAGGCGTGGATCGGTACCTGGGACTACGATGTTGTGGCCATCACGGAAACGTGGATAGATGTGGGACAGGAATGGCTGTTGGAGGTTCCTGGTTACAGGTGTTTCAGTAAGATTAGGGAGGGTGGGAAAAAAGGAGGGGGGTGGCACTGCTAATTAGAAATGGTATAACGGCTGCAGAAAGGAAGTTTGAGGGGGATCTGCCTCTGGAGGTAGTATGGGCTGAAGTCAGAAATAGGAATGGTGCAGTCACCTTGGGTGTTTACTATCGGCCCCCCAATAGCAGCAGAGATGTGGAGAAACAGATTGGGAAACAGATTTTGGAAAGGTGCAGAAGCCACAGGGTCGTAGTCATGGGCGACTTCAACTTCCCAAATATTGATTGAAAGCTCTTTAGATCAAGTAGATTGGATGGGGCGGTGTTTGTGCAGTGTGTCCAGGAAGCTTTTCTAACGCAGTATGTAGATTGTCCAACCAGAGGGGAGGCCATATTGGATTTGGTACTCGGTAATGAACCGGGACAAGTGGTGGGCTTGTTAGTGGGTGAACATTTTGGTGATGGTGACCACAATTCTGTGACATTCACCTTGGTTATGGAGAGAGATAGGTGCGCACAACAAGGTAGATTTTATAATTGGGGGAAGGGAAATTACGATGCTGTAAGGCAGGATTTGAGGAGCATACGTTGGGAGCTTAGGCTGTCAGGGAAGGATGTGGTGGAAATGTGGAACTTTTTCAAAGAGTAGATACGACGTGTCCATGATATGTATGTACCTATCAGGCAGGAAAGAAATGGTCGTGTGAGGGAGCCTTGGTTGACGAGAGAGGTTGAATGTCTGGTAAAGAGGAAGAAGGAGGCTTACATAAGGTTGAGGAAACAGGATTCAGACAGAGCAGTGGAGGGATACAGGATAGCCAGAAGGGACCTGAAGAAAGGGATTAGGAGAGCTAAGAGAGGGCATGAAAAATCGTTGGCGGATAGGATCAAGGATAACCCCAAGGCATTTTATGCGTATGTGAGAAACCTGAGAATGACGAGAACGAGGGTAGGTCCGATCAAGGACAGTAGTGGGAGACTGTGTATTGAGTCGGAAGAGATAGGAGAGGTCTTGAACAAGTACTTCTCTTCAGTATTTACGAACGAGAGGGACCGTATTGTAGAAGAGGAGAGTGTGAAATGGACTGGTAAGCTAGAAGAGATACCTGTTAGGAAGGAAGATGTGTTGGACATTTTGAACAACTTGAGGATAGACAAGTCCCCCGGGCCTGACGGGATATATCCTAGGATTATGTGGGAAGCAAGAGAGGAAATTGCAGTACCGTTGGCAATGATCTTCTCGTCTTCACTGGCAACGGGGGTGGTACCAGGGGACTGGAGAGTAGCGAATGTTGTGCCCCTGTTCAAAAAAGGGAATAGGGATAACCCCGGGAATTACAGGCCTGTTAGTCTTACTTCTGTGGTAGGCAAAGTAATGGAAAGGGTACTGAGGGATAGGATTTATGAGTATCTGGAAAGACACTGCTTGATTAGGGACAGCCAGCACGGATTTGTGAAGGGTAGGTCTTGCCTTACAAGTCTTATTGAATTCTTCGAGGAGGTGACCAAGCATGTGGATGAGGGAAGAGCAGTGGATGTAGTGTACATGGATTTTAGTAAGGCATTTGATAAGGTTCCCCATGGTAGGCTTATGCGGAAAGTCAGGAGGCATGGGATAGAGGGAAATTTGGCCAATTGGATAGAAAACTGGCTAACCGGTCGAAGGCAGAGAGTGGTGGTAGATGGTAAATATTCAGCCTGGAGCCCAGTTACAAGTGGAGTTCCGCAGGGATCAGTTCTGGGTCCTCTGCTGTTTGTAATTTTTATTAATGACTTAGATGAGGGAGTCGAAGGGTGGGTCAGTAAATTTGCAGATGATACGAAGATAGGTGGAGTTGTGGACAGTGAGGAGGGCTGTTGTCGGCTGCAGAAGGACTTAGATATGATGCAGAGCTGGGCGGAGGAGTGGCAGATGGAGTTCAACCCTGCCAAGTGTGAGGTTGTCCATTTTGGAAGAACAAATAAGAATGCGGAATACAGGGTTAATGGTAGGGTTCTTAGTCAGGTGGAGGAACAGAGGGATCTTGGGGTCTATGTACATAGATCTTTGAAGGTTGCCACTCAGGTGTATAGAGTTTGTAAGAAGGCCTATGGAGTATTATCGTTCATTAGCAGAGGGATTGAATTCAAGAGTCGTGAAGTGATGTTGCAGCTGTACAGGACTTTGGTTAGGCCACAGTTGGAGTACTGTGTGCAGTTCTGGTCGCCTCCCTTTAGGAAAGATGTGGAAGCTTTGGAGAGGGTGCAGAGAAGATTTACCAGGATGTTGCCTGGAATGGAGAGGAAGTCGTACGAGGATAGGTTGAGAGTTCTCGGCCTTTTCTCGTTGGAACGGCGAAGGATGAGGGGTGACTTGATAGAGGTTTATAAGATGATCAGAGGAATAGATAGAGTAGACAGTCAGAAACTTTTTCCCCGGGTACAACAGAGTGTTACAAGGGGACATAAATTTAAGGTGAAGGGTGGAAGGTATAGGGGAGATGTCAGGGGTGGGTTCTTTACCCAGAGAGTGGTGGGGGCATGGAATGCGCTGCCCGTGGGAGTGGTAGAGTCGGAATCATTGGCGACCTTTAAGCGGCATTTGGATAGGTACATGGATGGGTACTTAATCTAGGTTAGAAGTTCGGCACAACATCGTGGGCCGAAGGGCCTGTTCTGTGCTGTATTGTTCTATGTTCTATGTTCTATGTTCTATGTTCTATGACAGTGTGATTGTAAAACGCCAACACACACACACTCACACACTGTACATTGTGAGTGTTTCAGTGCAATGACTGCAGAAATTATTTCGCATAATCCAATTATCATTCTTTAAAAGATCTGAAGAGAAGCCATACCTTTGTTGTGTTTAAGGGCAAGGATTCAACAGATCATCGGACTTGGAGATACATAAGAAGATCAGCAACATGAAAATTTATGTATTGTGGGAAGTATTACAACTGCTCAGAGCAGTTGGAAGCTCAGTGACACAGACTTTCTGAGGAAAGACTGTTGACGTGCTCCATGTGTGGAAAGGGATTTGCTCTGTCATTCAACCTCACGTGACATCTGTGGGTTTAAACTGACAAGATACATTTCCTCTGGTTGTGGGGAAAAATCTTTAAGATTTTCTCAGATCTGAAATTCAGAGGTCTGTATTCAACATCACGTTATTTCCCTGGGCGAGAACTCGTCAGCTGTTCCATGAGTGGGGAAATTTTCGCTTGGGGATACAGCCTAATGTCGCACATATGTCTTCGTCACTGGGAGAGAAGCTTTTCCGCTCCGTTTGGGCAGTGATAACCTCCACAATCCACTCTAATGTCAACCAGTCGAATTGAAACTGGAGCATGTACATCCTTCTGCTCTGTGCTTGAGAAGAGGTGTATTAAATCAGTAAAGTTTCAAACGCACAAACTTGATGAACACTGGATGGAAACCATACACCTCCACTGAGTGTTGAAAGAGATTCACGTGATCATCTGTACTCAGTGAGCACAGATTATTCACATTAGTGACAAACACTTGCCCCTTGTGTAGAAACGCATTCACTTGGTTCTCCAGTCTCAACAGATATGGGCTTGTTCATCCCATTGTGTGAAAAAAGTAAATGCTCTGACTGTGAGAAGAGCTTCAAGAGTAACAATGCTTTGATGATACAACAGTAAACGCTTTATGGGTAGAGGCCGTTCACCGACACAATGTGAAGCAATGGATTCAATAATTCATCCGCACATGTGACACACCAGTAAGGAGGTATTCGTTTAGCTCAGTTGGCTGTGTTGCTTGTTTGTAAAGTAATCAGATGCGGACAGCATGGGTCCCGTTCCCATCAACGGGTTGAGAATACCATAAGCAACTTTCCTCTCAACCTCTTCCGTTGCCTGGAGTCTAGGAGCCCACTGGTTAAATCACCACCAGTCACTTCTGTCTCTAATGAAGAGAGCAGCTCCTCTGGTTTGCATATCGACGGTGGCACACGCATTCCAGTGAGGTCAAATGTGATTGTATCTTGCTGTTATTGCATCCAGAAATGAACTGAGTTCATTCCATCAGCTGGCGTTTACTTCATTGGATGTGAATAGCCTCCTTAATTGAACTGGGTTTTAATTGCTCAAGTATCAGTCACATCAAATATACAGTTTTCCCCAATTTCTCTCCAATGAGAGGAATCTGGTGGATATGCATTTGCACTCTGTTCTTTGGCATTTTCTTCGTTGTTCAAACTTGATGTGTATTAAAAATTTATTTGATACATTCAGAATTACTGACTGTTTCACTGCAATGGAAGTCCTTGAGAAGTGTAATCACTGCTTGAGGAGATGCAGCATTTAAATTGTGTCGATACACAGTGGGAAGTCAGGCGCACAGTGAGAGCACGTGAATGGTTTCTCATCAGTGTGAACACGTTGATGGGAGTTCAGTTCCTGGGAACATAAAACACTTCCCATTCTCTGGACATTTAAACGGTTTCTTTTCACTTGTAACCCATTGGTGTATTAGCAGAATGGAAGATTTAAGTGCATCCTTTCCCAGAAATGCTACATTTAAATGCCCCCTTGCCAATGTTAATTTGCTGGTGTCACCGCAAGTGTGTTAATGGAGTGTGAATTCGCTTGTATTTCAGCAGGTTGCTGAAATCAAGTAATTTTTTCCCCCAGCACAACAGACAAATGGTCTCTTGTCTGTGTGAAACTGTTGATGTCTTAGCTGACCGAATGCTCGACTGAATCCTTCCCCACACTTAGAGCAGGTGTACAGTCTCACTTCAGTGAGTTCCCAGTGACGGGCTGACCCCATTTCCACTGTGAGAATACTTGAATAATTTCTCATCGGTATGAACACATTGGTGATACCTCAGTTTTGGAGAACTTTTTTTGAAAGCATTTCCCACATTCTGAACAATTAAACGGTCTCTCCTCAGTGTGAATGCATGAGTGCAGCAGCAGGTTAGATAACTGCACAAATCGATTCCCACACTCAGAACAGGTGAAATGCCTTTCCCCAGTATAGCCGGATGAATTGTCATGGTAGGCGAATAATTGAATACTTTCCACAGTCAGCACATTTCCAAAGGTTCTCTTCAGCGTCCCTCCATTTATATCTTGGCAGTCCAGAGGATTGGCTGAAGCCCCGCCCATAGACAGCACACGTGAATGGTTTCACTCGACCCGCAATGTTGTTTTTTCCTTCATTTTCAAAGGGCAACGAGTTCGGGCTACTTTAAACTGAACAACTCCATCAGACACCGATGTGATGTGTCGTTTCAGTTTCCAATGATAATCCTCGTCTTTAATAATTCTGAAATTAAAACAGAAATAGCTTAGTAAGAGCTCGCTTTTTAAAAAAATACCAAAGCATTTAATTGTCATTCTTCTTTCGGATGTGTATATTCAAGACAGTTTCAGCATGTATTGCTTATTCCACTTTGACTGGATAAGGTGATGATGAGCAGCCTTCTGGAACCCTTGTTGTCCATGGGCTATCAGTACATCCACATTGTAAGGGAAGGAAATCCAGAATGTTGACGAAGTGACAGGGGAGGAATGGCAAAATATTTCCAGGTCAGTATGGTAACTGGTTTATTGGGTTGTCCTACCCACCTGTCGTCCTTTACCTTTGAGATGGACGTGATTGTGAATGTGAAAGGTACTGTTTAAGGAGACGTGGTGAATTTCTGCACCTAATCTTGTGGATGGTGCAACCTGCATGTCTGAGTATTTGGCGATGGAGGAAGTGGATCTGTGTCGATGTTGTTTCATTCATGCGGTGCTGATCAATTTGGCTGTTCTGTTCTGGGTGGTGTTGGGCGATGCATTACTGTTGGAACTGCACTGAGCAGTCCTCAAGGAGCTTCTGACTGAAATGTATCTTCCGACTTGGATGCTGCCTTATCTGCTGTGCTTCTCCTGCAACATGCTTTTCAATACTGCACTTATTCAGGCAAGTAAGGAGTATTCAGTCATGTTTCTTATTTCTGGCTTGTAAAGGAATAAACGACAGGTGTGGAAATAACCCAAAGAAGGAGAAGAACAGTTGGACAATGGAGTGGATAACGATCTGGCTTGGAGAGTGAAAATCGGTTAATGAAGATTTTTAGTTGCTATTCGTAGGTGGTGTGTAATGGCAGGCAATCTGATAGATAGGCTTCAAGGAATAAAGAATTGCATTACTTGCTGAAGAAGTCCCGGATTCTGATTGATCTTGTGGCCACAAAAGACTGGTTCAATTAATTTCTCATAGAGACTGGGAATTTCACAGCAAGGAGAGAGGCCTTTTGGCCCTTCTTGCCAATATCAGGCATCAAGCGCCTATCCACTGTCATCCCATTTTCCAGAACTTGTTCTGTAGCTTTATGCGCTGTGGTGCTTCAAGTGATCATCGATTGCTCTTTGAAATTCCACCAGCTCCAGCAAAATGCCATCACCACACACATATTCCTCTCACCTCCCTTCTCTGCCTTCCGGATGTAACCTTCCATCTGGGACACACTGGTGCCTTCACTCCCAACACCGCCCCAATTGCCAATGTGGAATCTTCCCCTGCAATTGCTGAAGATGTTAAACATACAGTCATGAAATATCAGAAATAGGAGCAGGTGTAAGCCCTCCAGCCCTTCGAGCCTGCTCCGCCATTCAATATGTTCATGGCTGATCACTTCGTGCGCTCAGATCCATTTACCCGTCCTCTCACTGTATCCCTTACTTCCTTTATTGTTCAAAAATAAGATTATGGCCATAAAAAACGTCTACTGAAGTGGTTTCAAGTACTTCACTGGGCAAAGAATTCTAATTTTGAAAGTGAAGACGACGCATGTTGGAGATTACGGTAAGAGTGCGGTGCTGCAAATCGCGTAGCAGGTGAGACAACATCTGATGAGCAGGAAAATTGACCTTTAATGCAAAAATCCTTCATCAGGAATCGAAGATTCCAAAGAGTAACAATCCTTTGGTTAAAAAGTTCCTTATCAATTCTGTGCTGAACCTGCCCCGTCTAATCTTGAGGCTGTGCCCTCTTTTCCAAATTTCACCCGCCAGTGGAAACATCCTTTCTACTTCTTTCTTACATATTCCCTTCAAAATTGTACATATTTCTATAAGGTCTCTCCTAATTCTTCTGAATTCCAATGAATATAATCCCAATCTACTCAGTCTCTCCTCATGACCCTATCCCCTCAACTCCAACATTAGCCCAGTGTACCCCTTCTGCACCCCTTCCAGTGCCAGTCCATCCTTTCTCAAGTAATGAGACCAAACCTGCTCACAGTCCTCTAAGAATGTCCTCAGCAGCACCGTGTACAGCGGCAACAGAACCTCTCTTCTTTTAACCTCACCCCCTTTAGTAATGAAAGACAACATTCCATTTGGCTACCTAATTACTTGTTGTACCTGCAGACCCGACCTTTGTGATTCATGCACAAGGACACACAATTTCCCCTGTACAACAGCATGCTTCAACATTTTATTCGACAAGTAATAACCCTGTCTCCTGTAACTTCTAACAAAATGGATGACTTCACGTTTCTTCTGCCAAACCTTTGCCCATTTAGTCAATGTAACTATTTTCGTCTACAAAGTTTCACATTCCTCTGCACACTGTCCTCTGCCATTAATTTTCGTGTCATCTGTAATGTTGGACGTGCTACACATTGTCCACAACTACAAATTATCTATATAAATTGTAAATAATTGCAGTTCCAAAACCCATCACTGAGGCTCACTACTACTCACTGTTTTCCAGCCAGAATAGTACACATTTATCGTCACTTTTTGCTTCCTGTTAGTTAACTATTCTTGTATCCGCCTCTTGTATGCACCTTGTCGAAGATCTTTTGGAAATCTTGGTACACCACATTCTCTGAGTCCCCGTTTTCCACCGTACTCGGAATGTCTTCATAGAATACCAATATATTTGTAAAGCATGACCTACCCTACATGAATCCGTGCTGTGTCTTTTCAATCTCTATCGCAGTGATCTCTTATTCCTTCCTTTATAATAGACTCAAGCACCTTCTCTACTACAGAAGTTCAGCTAGTGGGTCTATTACTCCCTCTCTTGTCTTCCTTCCATTTTTTTTCAAACACAGTGCCGCCAAATTAACTGTTTTCCAATCTGCTCCAATTGCCCCAGAGTCCAGCGAATTTGCAAGATTAACGCCAGTACACCTGTTATTTCCCCCGCCAACTCTTTTAGCACCTTGGGATGCATTCCATCAGGGATAGGTGACTGTATATCCTTAGCTGCATTAATTTGCCCAACACTAGCTTTTACGAAATAAGGATTGTTTCCAGATCCTCACCGACATCCATCTCTTTTCAATTACTGGCATGTATTAGTGTCTTTCACTGTGAAGAACGATACAAAATAACTGTTCAATGCCTCAGCCATTTCATCACATCCCATAACTAAACGCCTAAACGACCAACGTTCACTTTAATCACTTTTTTTCGTTTTTTTTTATTGAAACTTCTGCGAAACATCCCTATAATCTGTGCGAGTTTCTTTTTTTTTAAGTTCTTTCTTGCGGTTATTTTCAGCACTGTTGTGGCATTCTGTGGACCGAGAAAGCTTTCTGAATCTTCCAGTTTCATGCTGATTTTAACCACTTTTTATGCCTTCTCATTCAATTTGATAGTCTCCCTTATTTCTTGAGACAACCATGCTAGATTACAGTTTTTCTTACTGTCCTTCCTTTACATTGGAATATAATTTTGATCATCACATTGAAAAATGTAATTGAAAGCTCTGCTCATCAGCTGACCCACCATATTTATTTTTGTTTTGAGTCTACTTTAGCCAGGCTCTCCACGTTCTATTGTAGAGCCCCTTGTACATGCACAGGAATCTGGCATTGGTTTTTAACTTCACACCTCTCCATCTGCATTCTCAATTCAACCATACTGTGATCACTCCTTCCAAGCGGATCCTTAACGATGAGGTATTTGATTATTCCTGTCTCACTACAGAGGACCAGATCGACAATAGCTTGCTACCTCGCCGTTTCTTTGACAGCCTGTTCAGGAAAACCATCACGATTAAATCCAACAATGTCCTCCTCAAGGCAACACAGACTGAGCGAGTTCGACCAATCAACAGGTCGATTAAAATCTCCAAAGTTAATATCCGGCCCATTCTGACCAGCATTACTTATTTCTTTGTGTATTCACCTCCCCAATGTATTCGTTTATTTGGTGGTCTACAGACTACGCCTTTCAGTGCAAGTTTCTTCTTAGAATTTCTAATTTCCACCATTTTGGATTCAAACTCATTCTCTATCTAACCTATACCATCTCATAGTACCGCGTTGAAGCTGTACTTGAATATCAGACTCTCCTGTCTGTCCTTCAGGGAAGTCTGAAAAGCCCGGATATTTAACTCCCAGTCATGACCACCCTGTAACCATGTCTCTGTAATGGCTACTAAAACATGTTAATTCGTCATGATTTGTGTCATGACCTCGTCAACCTTGTTCCAGTTGCTACAATCATTTGGTAAACTGTCTTCATGACAGCTTTCTTAGCCTCATGATTTCCAACATCTCTCATAACATCTCCTGAATAATCCTTCCTTTTTACATCTTGTTTCTCCTCAACTGTCCATTTACGTCCTCCCTCCTCAGTATCCAAGGGCCCAAACACATCTTCCAGGTGAAGAAACACTTTGCCTGCACTTCGCACTACCCAGTCTACTACACTCACTGCTCACAATGTCGTCTCCACTATCTTGGGAAATGACGTGTGGACTGAGTGACTGTTTTTCAGAAAATCCAAGTTCCATCTTCAAGAAAGACACTAAGCTACCACTTCCCCGCCACATTAGCGGACCAGCCCGTTCCTTGGCCAACACGTCTGTCTCAGGCTTACTGCAGTGTTCCTGAGATGTTCAGTCCATGCGTGAAGAATAACATCTCATTTTTCATTTGGGGATGCTGCAGCCCTCAATACTTTTATGTCCTGAACTCATCCATCTCCTTGCCCTCCACCTCACACACCACTCCTTGTCATCACATATGCAGCCATTACACGCTATCTATGTTTAGTCACTAACAGTCTCCATAAAAAGCTAGTCACCCTCTCAGCTTGATCATTATCCATTAGTTTGCCCAATTATTCTTCTCTCTGTTTGAGTTCTACACCAATTAACGTTTACTTCTTATCCCAACCCCACCACCCTATCTTCTGCAGAGAGGTCAACATTTCTTAGGAGAAAGTGAGGACTGCAGATTTTCAGCAACATTTCATAGGTTCTATCAGTTCTGAGGAAGAGTCACTGGACCGGAACTGCTAACTCTTATCTCTCTTCTCAGATGCTGCCAAACCTGCTTAGCTGTTCCAGCACCTTCTGTTTTTGAACATGTTCCTTGGCACACATCTCTATCTCAGGCCATCTGACACTGTGAATGATCAAGGAATAAAGGTCGTGCGTGTGTCCTTTTGGTAGCCTGAGATCGTCCGTGCTCAATGATCCTCTGTACCGATGACAGTACTCTGTTCCTTTTGAAAACTTCTCTTGTCGATTCTTCCTATTGCAATGTGAGCCATAGGCATCAACTTCTTAGGCCTATTAATACAGCAATCATGTGTATGGGATTTGTACCGCAGTTCTATTTTGAATGCGATCAACAACAGAGAGAGAGAAAAAAAACTCATGCCAAATCTGAACAGACTGGAGTTTCTGCAGGAGGTGGAACTTAGTGACTTTTTCTTCAGATAGATAACACGAAAACCCTTTCTCACTGTGACAATGTGCCATTAGTTATCGAAGCTGAAGCATTTATAGGTGCACAGGCTGAAACAGTTTTTTTTCCTACTTATAATACCTGAATGGACTCCCTCCAGTATGATAGTACAGTTGTGTCAGTAAATGGGATAACTGAGTGAATCGGCTTACATATGCAGCCGGGGAACAGTCCTTATGTGGTAATATATGGGTACAGAATGCAGGGACGAGGGACTGAGAGTTTTTTGAGCCGTTTCACATGGTGACTGAGATGGCATTGGAGGTTTTGACAGGCTAAAATTAGGCAAATGCCCAGATCGGGATGGGGTTGTGCCTCACGTTGCTTTGTGAGACTAGAGAGAAAATTACGCGTGTTCTGACCAATGTTTCACATTCCTTTTTAGCCACCTGGGAGTGGTTACAGGATTTCAGGACTACTAACGTGGTTCAAGTTTTCAATAAGGCTCGCGGAGATAATGCAGCAAATTACAGAGCAGTGATTCGAACATCACATGTAGGGAAGCTTTTGGAAAAGCTTCTTAAGGAGAGAATTAATTGCAACTTCTTCGGAGAAAGTTTGACCAGCGAGAGTCAGCATGCTTTTGTCAGAGGAATTCGTGCCTGATAGATCAGATTACATTTTCTTTAGGAAGTGATCAGATGTGTAAATAAGGATAGTGAACTTGATTTAGTTTATGAGGATTTTAGAAAGCCTTAGACAAGTTCCCACAACAGAGACTAGTACCAGGGTTAATATAAAAGGGATACAGGGTCATGTGGTAAGTTTGTCCCAAACTTATTTGGGTGGTTGCAGACAAAGGAAAGTACTGTTTCTGAGACGTGGAACTGGTATTCAGTGGTGTCCCACAAGGATCAATGCTGTGTCCCTTAATGTTTGTGATTGCACATAAACAATACAGAAATAATGTTGGGGAAATGATAAGAAAATTTGAGGAGGATATGAAGATTGGCATAGTGGTGAACAGTGAGGAAGACGATCTTAGGTTCCAGGATTTCAGAGGTGGATTTGTCCAATGGGCAAATAGGGGGAGCTGAAAATAACAATAAAAACATCAGGTGATGCATTTTGGAAGCAACACGTCATGGGAGTGCTCAAAGAACGGTAGGGCACTGGGAAACCCAAGAGTGACTTTGCATGTGGGTCCACAGATTTGTGAAGGCAGCAGAATATAGTAGTTAAAAAGACAGGCACGACTTTATAAGTCAAGGCAAAGATTACGAGAGCACGAAAATCGGTGTCACATGTAGAAAAGTTCGTGAAGAAAGCATTTGGCACGCTTGCCTTCATTAGTCAGAACATTGATTATTGAAGTTCACGTTATGTTATGGCTGTACAGAACATTAGTGGAGCCACATTTAGAATACTGCTGACAATTCCGATCACCTTCAACAGGAAAGATTTTGTAAAACTTGAAAGAGTGCAGAATAGATTTACAAGGATGTTACAGTGTCGAGAGGGCTTGAGTTGTAAGTAGAGAGTTCTTGAGCAGGGGCTTTTCCCGGCAGTGTTCCAGGCTGGTGTGTAAACTTCTAGACGTTTATAAAATCATGATTGAGGTTCGATCGGTGACTGGCCTAGGCCTTCTTTTTATCCAGCATGGTGGAATTCAAAACGAGAGGGCACAAGTTTAACGTGTTTTACACGGACACACTAAACAAGGGACAAAGTCTGATAGAGCGATATTTGGATTTACAACAGACATCATCTCAGCTTAGTCTTCGACTTAATAAAAATGGGCATGTACTTGGGAAAATAGTTTGAAAGGTAAACCATGAAGAGAACGTTAAGGATATAAAAATTGAGTGATGTCGAGATGAGGAAGTTTGTGAGTAAAATATTGACCAATGCAGTATGAAGTGGAGAATGAGACGTTCGCAGGAACATTCAATTCTGAACCTTTTATTTAAATTAGATATTGCAGATCTCTGAAATACAGAGGGACCTGGCTGTCCAGCTTTGTGGATCACATTAACATGGTCTGCCGGGGTAGCAACTGATTAGGAACGCAATAAGTCTTTTAATTCATTTGTTCAGCAATGACTGGGCCAACATTTATTTCGCCACTCCTATCAGTACTTGAGACGGTGAGAGCCTGATCGAAACACTGCATTTCATGATGCCTTTTTTTGGAGAAACGAAGTGTTGCAGTTATCAAATTGCAGCTTTTTATTTTCCTGTTCACAGTTTAATGTTCAACTATTCAGTTGATATCAGAGAATGCAGAGTTCCTCCAGCAATTATGCTTGTGTTTCAGATTTCTTGCATCCACAGTTTATTTTTATTTAGTAATTTGGATGATCTGAGTTTTATGAGGAATGGAATGTTGCAAGCTGTCAAACATGTGACAGGAGATTCAAACTGAATGCTGGCAAGTTCATCATCAATTTTTCGAAGCAGATCAGCTGAGGTGGGAATAGAATCAAAAAGTGTGGTGCTGGTCAAGCAGCATCCGGGGAGCAGGAAATTCGATGTTTCGCGTACAAGATGTTAATCAGGAATGCTTGAATCGTCGATTCCCCGCTCCTCAGATGTTACCTGACAGGCTGTGATTTCCAAGTGCTACACTTATTGACTTTGATCTCCAGCATCTAAAGTTATCACTTTCTGCTGAGGTGCGGTACAGTCAGGTACTGTTCCTGAGATGTAATAACGTGGTCGTGCTGACAGAGTGAATTTGTAGTTGAAAACGCATCTGTGAATCAATATTATTCTCCCGATCCCACTCTGCCAAGGACAGGCTGTTTCGATGGAGCTTGTTGTTACAGTCAGTCAATTTGACAGTTGTGCATTTGGCAGGTCGCGAAAACGTGAATTCCCAACACGTTGTCTAGACTCGAATACAATACTGTGACGTTCGGTCCTGGGTCTGCCACGGCCTAAATTTGAAAGTGGTTTTGCTTGTTTGCATGTGCATAGTCGGTGTAGTGTATATTTGTGTCTGAGAGTGTAACCAGTTTTATTTTCTGATGGGTTTTAAAAATGAAGCGATCAACAGAATATTGATTTTAATTTTTCTTTGATAATGTAAATCTGAACCAAAGACATGAATTGTTGAAGAAACTCAGCAGGCCTGACAGAATCTGAGGAGAAAAACTGAGTTAAAGTTTTAGATCGACAGAAACCCGTTACTTATACATTTCTACATTATAATGCTAGGAACATTATCAGTTTTATCTATTGAATCAGAATTTTTATCAAAATATCTCAATGACAGACAACCGTCACCTTTACAAATTCAAAAGGACTTTATTGACTGTGATGCTGTTTCCGTTGCTCTCAGTTGGTGAAAGGCTGTACTTAAATGATTGCCTTCTTTCGTTTCCTTTCTCTCAGTTTGCAGCAATTTCGAATGGAGAATTGGTCATTTGAGTGTCTAACACAGCATGTGTCTCCATACGTCTCTCTTTGTCTCTGTACATCCACCTCACCCTCTTCCTGTTACACATTCTCCGACACTCTGCCTGTCCATACAGCTCTTTACCTATTTCGGCTCTATGAAAAGTCTGACATTTCGAGACAATTTGAGTGTGCAGCTGCTGAGAGGCTTTTTGCCCACTGACCGGAGTACGTTGAACTGGGCTCACATTCTCCGGATAATGTGTCTGTCACTTCAAACCAGGCAAGGCGACACTTCTTCCTCAAACAATTATGACTGTTTCGAATTCAATATAGAATTCCTAATCCACCAGGAAAAAAAAGCAATTACACTACAAATAAAGAAGCACAACGATGTATATATTTTTGGTTTAAATGTATGAACGGTGACATCAGAGAATGAGAGTGATCACCTGGTGGTATCTCTGACATTACCACAAAATTCCCCGGCAAATCTGCAGCGTCTCCTGCCTCATCTCGTTATTCCGACCTAACTGGGAATGAAGGAGGGGGAATAAAATCGGAGGAGATGCAGAAGTGCTTGTGGAATAATGGAAAGAAACTACAGACATAAGTAATATTTCGGAATATATAAAAAAAACATGGCATTCACTGTTGGAACTTAACCTGGATCACCAACTCTTAACTGGGTGAAAGTCCAAGACGCTGAGTTCCTTTCGCAAAGACTTGAAACACCAAGCCCAAATATGAACACAACAAGTTGGCACCGCTGGTAGTTGAACGCAGGATCTCCTGTTCACTAGACAAGCGCTTTAACCAACTAAGCCACGGCACCACTGTAAAGAAGCCCTTACTCATCCATATGTGGAGTTGCTTAACCACTTCCTCACAGTACTTGGACATGTGTTTTCGGATCAATGTTGCTCTAAGAGAATTGCAATCAATCCTCGAATTTTCAAACACAAACAGTTTACAGCTGAAAATTCTCTACTGAATAGGCACAGAAAAACATAATCTCTTCTTGCATTCATTTAAAACTGGTATTTTCACCTGGTTAAAGTGACAGGAGAAAGAGGAGGTGCTCATTCTATCGGGGCCCATGAACCACGTTAATACAGACAGAGGGGACATCACATCAAGAGGAACAAGGTCATTGTGGTGAATTGACTAGGAGTAATGTGTAAGTAAGTATAATCATTGGGCAGTAAAAGCTGACGTAATGGCACCGACATTGAGTTTTGCACCATCTGTTCCGCGCTCACTTCCTGCCTTATGCCTCCCAGGCATCATTGTCTATCACTTTATTTCACTGTCTTCGTCCACGTCTCAACTTATTCCAGACGATTGCAGATGTCTGACAGGAACCTTTAACTTTTCGAAACTAATTCCTCGAGTATAGTCAATGGGAAAGGATTCAATGCATATCCAGAATTACCACAGTGATGGAGGGGATGAATTATTTTCCTCAAGCTTTCAACTCCTCAGCACAGACATGATCCCGCTCGAGGGGAATTTCCAGGATTTACATTCAGCGACACTGAAGGATCAGCGATATACATCCAACTCAGAAAGGTGCTATGATTGGAGGGGGATTAGTGGTGGTCGTTTCCCGTGTATCTGCTGCCTTTGTCGTTATATACGGATGGAAGCAATTTCTGACCGATTCTGGCAGGATCTGGGTGTGTGTTCTGCATGCAAGCAAGAATTTGTTTTCATTCTAATAATTCACAAAAAGAGAAATAAATCTTCATGACCTGAGTGCGAATTATATCCAGGTCTGTGCGATGCAAACTCGGACTCCTGAACAGGGACCTCCTGTGATGCGGACTGTAAAACTTACAATCTGACTTGTTGACACTCTTGTGTCTGTCGTTGACTCCATAACAAACTTCAGCTGCAAAGTTGCTCACTCCAAGTTTCGAAAAAGTTCATATTATCGCACTGGATTTCAATGTGAAGAAAGCGGAATTGTGATAATCTGATGTTGTTCAGCAGATGTACTGCAGGAAGGCACAGAACAGGCTGGTGGTCACAGGGCCTCATTTTGACGCGCTGGTCTCCGGTGAGCGGGCATCACCAATAAGGGTGTCGTGACACTCGTCTGATTCCAGATCCCGGGCTAGAAATGACCAGAGTTTTCTCGCTGAACTTGTTCAGGGTCTTGAAAGGAAGAGGTCATGACTCAGATTATGAAAGTACATTTCACTGGAGTTGGTCATGTAATAGCGTAATGACTGTGAATACAGCAATGGAAACGTCCAACAGACATGCAGGCAACACTGAAGGAGGCACGTGAAGACGAATGTGTATAATTTGACAGTGAAAAGCACTGCTTCTCAAAGTGTGACGTATTTAATTAAAGCAGTGACGTTAGTTATCTTTACTGGTTCTTCACCTTGGTAATCTTGTATCCCTCTGATATAAATGTCTCCATTACATATGGAAAAGATGAGAGGAAGTCGACGGTGGATCGGCTCTGTGGTGCAATGGATAACACGTCTGAATTTGAATCGGTCTATTGTAGTTTTGAGTTCTACTTAGCTCAATTGCAGCATGCTGCTATGTTGAAGTCAGTCATAACTGGTTTTATAAATACATTAAAGGCAAAGAGGAGTCTGCGAAGAGTACTGGGACACCATAAAAATCAATAAGCCAGTCTCTGTTTGGTGCTGCTCGAGATGGGGGAGATATGAAACCTGTGCTTTCTATGGACGCTTACTGTGGGGAAGGACATAGTACATAGAACATAGAAGAATACAGCGCTGAACAGGCCCTTCGGCCCTCAATGTTGTACTGACCTTTGAACTAATCTCAGCTCATTCCCTTGCAAAATACTATCATCACCCATGTGCTTCTCCAAGGATTGTTTAAAGCTCCATAATCTCAGCTGAGTTAACTTCACTGGCAGGCAGTGAATCCCGCGCCCCCACTGTCTCAGTAAAGAACCTGCCTCTGACATCTGTCTCAAATCTAACTCATCACAATTTGTAGTTAAGTACTTTCGTACAAGATGACGTCATCATCTTAGGAAAATGACTTTCATGTCTACCCATTTAATCCTCTGATCATCTTGTATGTCTCTATCAAATCCCGTCTGAGCCTTTTTCTTTCCGATGAGAACAGACCCAAGTTTCTCGGCCTTTACTCATTTGGCCTTCCCTCCAGACCAGGCATCATGCTGGATCATTGGTTAGCACTGATGCCTCATAGCGCAGGGACCCGGTTACAATTCCAGACTCGGGCAACTGTCTGTGTGGCGTTTGCACCTTCTCCCTGTGTCTGCGTGGGTCTGCCCCGGTTTCCTCCCACAGTCCCAAAATATGCAGTTCAGATGAATTGGCAATGCTCAATTGCCCGTATTGCCAGGTGTACGAGCTGGGGAAAATATAGGAGAATGGGTCTGCGTGGGTTTATGTTGGGAGGGTCGATGTGGACTTGTTGGGCCGAAAGGTCTGTTTCCACACTGTCGGCAATCTAATCTAAATCTCCTCTGCACTTTTTTCCAATGCTTTCACATTCATCCCGACATACATCCGCACGAGCGTTTTGTATATTTGCAGCATGATATTGTGGCTCCGGAACTCAATCCCTCTACAAATGAAATCTAACACACCGTATGCCTTCTTAACAGCACTCTCAACCTGGGTGGCAACTTTCAAGGATCTATGCACATGGACTGCAAGATCCCTCTTCACATCCACACTACCAACAATCTTTCCATTTACCCAATACTCTGCCTTCCTGTTATTCTTCCCAAAGTGCATCACCTCAGATTTAGCTGCATTGAAGTCCATTTGCCAGCTCTCAACCCAAGTCTGCAGTCTATCCAAGACGCTCTGCAACCTGTAACATATTTCCAAACTGTCTCCGACTCCACCGACTTCAGTGTCATCTGCAAATTGACTCATACATATACCTATGATGCGTCTAAGTTATTTATAAAAATAACAAACAGCAGTGGTACCAGAACAGATTCTTGAGACACACCACCAGTAACTGGACTCCAGGTTGTATATTTTCCATCAATCACCACTCGCTGCCTTCTTTCATGAAGCCAGTTTCTAATCCAAATGGCTAAATCACCCTCAATCCCATGCCTCTGCATTTTCTCAAATAGCCTATCACATGGAACCTTAACAGAGGATTTACTGAAATCCATGTATACCACGTCAACTGCTCTACCCTCATCTATATGCTTTGTCACATTATCAAAAAAAACTCAATGAGGTTTGTGAGACAATACATGCCCTTGACGAAACCATGTTGACTATCTGAAATCAAATTATTGCTTTCCAGATGATTATATATCTTGCCTTTTATAATCTTTTCCAAAACCTTTCATACATCAGAAATATGGCTCACTGATATATAATTACCTGGGTCATCTCTGCTGTCCTTCTGGAACAAGGGCACAACGTTTGCGATCCTCTAGTCCTCTGATACTAAACCTGTAGACAATGACGTCTCAAATATAAAAGCCAAATGCTCTGTTATCTCCTCCCTAGGTTCCCAGAAAATCCTCGGACAAATCCCAACCAGCACAGGGGACTGGTCTACTTTCACTCCTCCTGAAATTGATAACACCTCTTCATAACTAACATCGATCCTTTCTATTCTAATATCGCTTATCTCATTCTACTCCCCGACATTATTCTCCTTTACCTGAGTGGAAAACGATGAGAAATGTTCGTTTCGTACTTCTCCCATCTCCACAGGGTCCCCACTCAACACCCCACTTCTGTCTTTGACTGGCCCTATTCCTACCCTCGTCATCATTTTAATCCTCACATACCTACAGAAGGCTTTAGGTTTCTCCTTTATTCTATTTGCTGAAGACTGCTCGTGTCCTTTCTTTGCTCTTCTGAACATTCTCTTTAAATCCTTCCCAGCTAATCGGTAACACTCCATCACATCGTCTGAACCACCTTGTCTCTCAACACATAAGCCTTAATCTTCTTCTTAACAAGAGATGCAATTTCTGTAATAAACCATGGTCCCCTTACCTTTTCAATTCTTCCTTGCCTGACCAAGACATACCTATCGAGGAAATGCAATATCTGTTCCTTAAACCAGCTCCACATTTCCATTGTCTGCATCCCTCGCATTTTGCTACCCCATTCTATGCATCTTAACTTTGCCTAATCACATTATAATTGCCCTTGCCCCATCGATAACGTTTCACCTGTGGCATGAAAGATGTAGTCTGTGGGGAAATAGATGTTGTTATCTTGAAAACAAAAACCGTGTTACAGCGGAGAAAGTGCAGGATGTATTGGACCGGATAAAAGTTAATAAATCACTGTGACGTGATCAGGTTACACCACAGAACTCTGTGAAAAGTGAGGCAAGTGATTTCTGGGTCACTTGCTGAAAATTGTGTCATCGAAAATCACAGGTGAGGTGCCATAAGACTAGGCTGGCTAACATGATACCACTAATTAAGAAAGGAGGTAAGGAAAGGCGAGGCAACTATAGACCTGTGAGTCTGACGTCTGCGGTTGGTAAGTTGTGGAGGAAATCCTGAGAGACATGATTTAATGTATTTTGAAAGGCAAGCTTGATTATGGATAGTCAGCAATGGCGTGCTGTGTGGGAAATTATGTCTCGTTAAATTGAATTAATTCTTTTTTGAAGAATTAACAAAGATAATTGATGAGGGCAGAGTGGTTAACGGGATCTATGTGGCCTTCAGTAAGGGAGGTCGACAATATTCCACATGGGAGACTAGTTAGCAAGTTGAGGAGATCCAACCATTTGGATTCAGAACCGGCTCGAAGGTAGAAGACAGAGGGTAGTGGTGGAGGGTTGCTTTTCAGATTGGAGGCCTGTGACCAGTGGAGTGCCACAATGATCGGTGCTGTGTCCTCAACCTTTTGTCATTGATATAAATGATTTGGACGTGAACATAAGAGGTACAGCTAGTAAGTTTGCAGATGATACCAAAATTGGAGATGCAGTGGACAGCGAAGAGGGTTACCTCAGATTATAGCAGGATCTGACCAGATGTATCAATGGGCTGAGAAGTGGAAGATGGAGTTTAATTCAGATAAATGCGTGGTCCTGTGTTTTGGGAAAGCAAATCTTAGCAGGACTTATACACTTAATGGTAAGGTCCAAGGGACTGTTGCTGATCAAAGAGACCTTTGGATTGCCGCGTCATAGCTCCTTTGAAGTAGCGTGACAGGTAGATAGGATAGTGAAAAAGGCGTTTGGTATGCTTTCCTTTATTGAGTACATTGAGTACAGGAGTCGGGAGGTTATGTTGCGGCTGTACAAGACATTGGTTAGGCCACTGTTGGAACATTGCGTGCAATTCTGGTCTCCTTGCTATCGGAAAGATGTTGTGAAACTTGAAAGGGATCAGAAAAGATTTACAAGGATGTTGCCACGGTTGGAGGATTTGAGCAATAGGGAGAGGTTGAAAAGGCTGGGGCTGTTTTCCCTGGAGCGTCGGAGGCTGAGGGGTGACCTTCTAGAGGTGTGCAAAATTATGAGTGGCATGGATAGGATAAATAGACAAAGCCTTTTCCCTGAGATCGGGGAGTCCAGAACTAGAGGGCAAAGATTTAGAGTGAGAGGGCACAGATATAAAAGAGACCTAAGGAGCAACCTTTTCACGCAGAGGGTGGTATGTGTATGGAATGAGCTGCCAGAGGATGTGGTCGAGGCTGGTACAATTGCAACATTTACGAGGCATTTGGATGGGTACATGAATAGGAAGGATTTGGAGGGATATGGGCTGGGGGCTGGCAGGTGGGACTAGATTGGGTTGGGATATCCAGTCGCCAGGGACAGGTTGGATGGAAGGGTCTGTTTCCATGTTGTACATCTCTATAACTCGACTACTCTATGTTGTGCTCAGACCCGACTATGCAAACGCTCTACTCCTGGTCGTCAAACATTCTGAACTTTCGGATAATTATTGTCTTATTCTCGTCAGCAAAACTGCAGTTGCCTGTTCTCGAGGTCACATATTTTCCAATTCACGTGGCTAACACAAATCCAATTAGCCTCAGTGATTACTGCAATGGTAATCAGATCTGGCTGTATGTGTGTGTGTGTGTATATATATATATATATATGTTTTCAAACATAGAAACACATACAGAATGCAGCGATTTCATTTCTATATTAAACAAGATTGTATATTTTTCAGAGGATAGTATATCAGCTGCAGATAAACAATAACTGACGAAAACATATCATTGGAATGCTGACAACTTTAATCCTCTCCTGCAACTTCCACCACAAACTCTCAGAGGCAGTGACAAAAAAAACTATGATGTCGTTGTTGCACATGAAGCATGGGAAGGCAGTTCAGTCGTCCCTGCCCATAGGAATCACTGAGATTATTCTGTTAACTTTTCCGGATATTCTGCGGTAATTGGTTGTGTCAGCTTTGTTTTGCTTGACACTGCGCCGACAACGTGGAAAACCCTCCTGCTGAACAAACCAAACACCCAGGAAACTGGCCTCGCCTCAGAATTTATCGTAGTATGAGTGACAAAGAACTACTAAATTCCAGTATATTTTAAAAACTCAATTTATTTTTTAACTCTAAAAGTGAACATTTAGCAAAACGATTTACAACTTTAAGCCCAGTTTCTCTTAACTAATTGTTATCGGCCTTCAACTGTACAGCAACATACTTATCCAATAACCATGTATTAAAACTACATCAACTTAATTTCAAAACCACACAACGGCTTTCAGTGACAGTTTCCATCTCCCTCTGGGTGTAGGTCTCCCTGGGTCATCTTCGATATTTTCGTGCAAGGATGTATCGTATGAAAAAGGAACATCGACCGGGAATAATTTGCGGACAGTTTACTCTATTGATGACATTTAGTCTCACTCTGTCTAACTGTCAAAATGTCCGATTCATTCATGTCCAAGCATTGGATCGTTTCGGTCGTATGATAATTACAAAACAATAAATTCAAAATAATCAGTTTTTAATTTGCTGGGGCATATTTTAAACAGATTTTTTCAATCAATTTAAATCATTGGAAAAATAACAACCGAAATTTGGGGTTTTTTTTTCACAATGAAATGTGTTTTTTTTTTCAAATGTCCAGTATACTCTGATACTGCTCGTCATTCACATGATTGGTACCTGCAAGCTCGCATTGCAAAACAGTCTTCACTCTCTTTGTAAGGTCCATTTGACACCCACAACTTTTAAATATCTCCCCACTTACGAAAAAGATATGAACCATTACAGTGAAAAGATGCTTTTTTTTCAGGTTTTAACCACCATTACAAGGAAATGCGTAGGGCCTTAATGTAATTTCATATTAATTCCTGCGCGCGTTCGCGAGCGTGCATACACACACACACGCACACACACACACGCATATATATAGCCGTTCAATCTTATCTGTAGTTTTTCTGTTATATCAGCAATAACGCATCTATAACCAAATTCTTATGAGCCATAACATGTACAATGTCTACATTAAGAGTCTGCAGCAAAAGACTACAACGGATAAAACTCATATTCTTCTCTTTTATTCGTTTTGATCTGACATATCGTTTGTCACATAAACATTAAACTGTTGGAAGGCTAGTACGAAACTCAATAATTCTTTTTTTCGATGGTAGAGTATTTTCTCTGGTGGGGTGTGGAGTTTAGTGTGCAGTGAACAACTGGCGTTCAATTCCATCATGATCTTCGAACAGCTGTACAGCTCCAACGCGTATGTCGATGGTGTCCAAATTGCATGACCGATACGATGTAACAAGAACCTCTCCTCTGCTTTCGTGAATGTTGATTTATTTCAGTTTATTACTAGTTTTGCTTCTCTTAATCGTTCAAAGAGCTCTGCCAACTGCAGCATGTGATCTCCCCATGACTCAATAACGATCACGACATCATCTGGATGGACTGCACGGTTTCCTAACGCAGCCATAAGCCATAAGGTCATGAGCCTTTGGAATGTGGCTGGTGCATTTTTCATTCCAAAGTTCATCAGTTTGAATTGATATAACCTATTTGCGGTCGCAAACGCTAAAACCTCTTTGTATTTCTCTGAATAAGGTATATGCCCATCACTACGCAGTAGTTCTCACTTCCTAATGTAACTGGCTTATCTAAATTTCTCGATAAAGTCTGACTCGGTTCGGTGATATTTTCATTGAGCTCCCATTCACCTCCTTCCACACTTGCGTGGCTTTGAAAGGATTAATCCTATAGGGGTGTTGTTTCATCAGAACAGCATTCCCTACTTCCACCCCATGCACAATGGCATTAGTCCTCCTCGTGTTATTCCTGCAACTGTCGTCATACTGTTGCTATCTTTCAACTGCGTTTTTTTTCTCCTGAGACAGTTAGATCACTGACGCATCACAGTACTCAGGGCCTTCCTCATTGTTTAATTTGCGGTCCATCAAAATCCCCATCATCTGAATTTGTTTTCTCATTCTGTGGGGCAGTAATTAACTCTCTTTTTTCAGTGCCCTCTCTCTGTTGGAACAAGGTTTCAACACATTCATATTACATGCCCGTCACGGTTTTCTCCTATCCGCATAAGACCTTTAGACCATAAGAAATAAGAGTGGAAGTAAGGTCATTTGGACCATCGAGTCCTCTCCATCATTCAATCATGGCTGATGGGCATTTCAACGCCACCTACTCGTATCCCTTAATTCCCTGTGAGATTGAGAATTTATCAATCTCTGTATTGAAGACATTTAATGCCATCGCCTCCACTGTGCTCCGTGGTAGTGAATTCCACAGGCCCGCCATTCTCTGGCTGACGAAATGTTTCCTCGTTTCCTTTTTAAGTTGACACCCTCTAAGTCTAACGCTGGGCCCACGAGTCCTAGTATCCTCATTAGGCAGAAACAATTTCTGAGCGTCCACCTTTTCCAAGCCGTCTTGTAAGTTTCTATTAGATCTCCCCTCAATCGTCTGAACTCGAACGAATACAATCCCAGTATCCTCAACGATTCATCGTTTGTTAGACATACCATTCCAGCAATCATCTGTGTGAATCTACGCTGGAGAAGCTCTCCTGCCAGTATGTCATTCCTGAGGTTGGGTCCACAACAGGACTCAGTATTCTAAATGTGGCTTAACCAAAGCTTTATAACGTCTTTGCAGCAACTCCCTGGTTTTACATTCCAACCCTCTCGAGAGACATGACAAGAATGCATTTGTTTTCTTAACCACGTACTCAACCTGCAAGTCACTCCGCAATGAATCGTGTACTAGCACTCTCAGATCCCATTGTGCCTTGTCTTTATGAATTTCTCACCGTTCATAAAGTAGTCTTTGCCTGTGTTCTTTTTTCCAAAGTGCAAGACCTCGCATTCTCTCCCATTAAATTTCATCAGTTATATCTTGTACCATACTCCTAAACTGTCCAAGCCTTTCTGTAGCCTCCCCAACCCCTCAGAACTACCTGCCTGTTTACCTAACTTTGTATCATCGACGAACTTCGCCAGTGTGCCACCAGCCTTTTAATCCATATCATTTATATATAAAGTGAAGCTGGGACCCCAACACTGAATCCAGCATCTTTATGTGACAGTTTTTCCTGACTCAACTTTTCTTCTTAATTTTATAGGAATCACTAAAGCTGGCTATTGAGTGAGTGTTACAACTGGTTATACGTCGCCCCCACGGGAAAACGTCCGAATTTCAGAGATTTTATCTGCCCCTGTACCTTTCTACACTGTGCCACTTCAGGTGTTGTTTAACTAACTCACCTACCCGATTTTATCCCTGCATCACCTCCGACACATAATCCAAGTGTGCGATCTCCTACTTTGGCCCTATGAATTTCTCGGTAATTATTTTTAAAGGGCCTCTCACTCCATGTCCGAATATTACGTCCAAGGGCATAAACTTAGGAGATTTGTTTTGGGGTATGCCCAATGGCAAATAATGCAAATAGGATACTTTTATCTCAACCATTCGGGTAGCCCTGGCAGTACTCTCTTAACACGGTATTCAGCATCTGATGCCTCCTTTCTAAAGCTCCCTGGGATTCAGGATGGAACGCACTTGTTTTAAAGTGCTGTATTCCTTAGCCATCCACCACTTCATCAGTTAGCCGAGTAGTAAAATTTGGCCTTAGTTTGATTGAATATTCCTGGGTGGCCCATACCATGTGAAGAAAGCTATTGACTCCACGACCATTATTTTTTTCTTCTTCTTCCTCCGTAATGGAATTGCCTCCGCAAATCTGTTTGCCATTTCCATTATGGTTAACAAGCACTGCTTCTCGCTTCTAATTTGGGGAGGGGATGTGCAGAGTTAGTTATCACCTGCATGAAAGCTTCTTCCAATGTGTTAATTGGCAATAAAGTTGCTGTTTTTATTACTGCTGTGGCTTACGTCGCATGTGGAACATATGACATGTATGGCAAACGTTATTTGTATTCTAATTGCATTCGAGGCCAATACGAATGCTTCCATACCTCAGCCTGAATCGTATTTCCACACAGTTGACTTCATTCTGGTAGTTCATGTATTACCCATAATACTTCCTTTATCGTTATTTGCAACACAAGCTTGTGCATTTCGACCCGGTTCTCCACTGCACTCTTCTGCATGGTGTCCACGTTAAAATAATGGCCATCAGGAATAAATATACTCATTTTCTGAATATACGTCAACATATATATATCTGTTATTGTCTCGTCTTTCAGTTGTAAGTCCATTAGCCTTCCATTTAATCACTTTTGCCTGACCATCTGCCAGTTCCAGTTTTTCTGAACCATTGCATCCAACAGTGTGCCCGCTAATTGAACCTCAATTTCTTCGTCTTTCTCTTCACATTCTGTTTCGTGCAGTGACCTATGATAGCGGGATCGTTTTACTACACAGTCTGAAAACATGCCAGGTTACTTACCTTTTAACTCTTCAATTCCCTGGTCTCCCTTGGTGTCTCCACAACACCGGTGGCACTCCCACCTTGGATACTGATCAATAGATCCCAAGATAAAACTATTCCTGGAACTCACATTCGATCACTACTCCAACTTGTCTTGAGTTTGCTTTCCAAACTGATCTTACAATATACTCTAAATTCCTGTCCAACTATCCCACAAATTTCCCTTCTCTCGGGTAACATGTCAGAACGTGTGCAAAAACATTCACCTCCAGATCCTGTATCTCTGAAAATGGGAACATAGTTCCCTTCTCTCTGTGTTCTTTCTGAGTAAATTTTACCCAGAGAGATGAATTATTTTCAAGATCAGGGACTCACTCCATACCCAGCCCGTACATAAGCTGTGCACTAACCAGTTGCGCCTCGATTTTACTTGGGGTTTCTTTTCCTATATTCACGAATGCCAATGGCTTCGCCTCTTCCATCACATCTTTTCCCACAGTGGCTGAAGTTAATACCAGTACAGTGACTTCATGTGTCCTCCTTTATCACAGTGGAAACACCTGCCGGATATCACTTCCTGTTCCTCCTCTTGGGATTCCTTGTTCACCTGTTGTAGACTAGTGCCAACGTGCTCTTAACTTTGTTTTGTAGAGTGAGATCTGTACTTCTCCAAATTTCTGTCCTCACAGGATGAATTTCTTGTTAAAAGCTGAATGTCGCCTTGTGCACCAGTGCATATTCATCTGCCATCTCGACTGTTATTCTCGCTTACTGGTTATTGTTCATCCACACAAATTCTTGTCATCTCTGGAAGTGACTTCTTCAAAACTCCTCCAGAAGATTAATCTCTCTGATAGCCACGTCGGCCTTGGCTATTTTAACTACGGCACCCATCTATCAAAATTACGATTTTTAATTCTATCGAACTCAACATAGGTCTGATCTTGTTCTTTCCTTACTTTTCTAAAGGGCTGTCGATACGTTTCTGGTACGAACTCATAAGTAATCAAAACCAGACTGCCTGACATCTTCATAATCACTTGACCCCTCAACTGACAGCACTGTAAATAACTCACTCGCTCTGCCTACCAACCTCGTTTGAACGAACATTTCCCACAATTTCAACATTCCAAATGCCGAGTCAATTGTTCAAATGAAATAAAGAAAGCTTCTAAATCATTCTCATCAAAATGTGGAAGCGTTGTAACATATTTGTGTGTATCACAATCTTCTCTCTTCATATCCACATGGTTAACTTGACTTTACTGGATATGGTGCAAATTCTGAAGATTAAATTCTCTCTCCTTTTCTCTTTATTTTCTCGCTCTTCCTTTATCCCTGTCTTCGATGTCTCCTTGTTCAGCTCAGCACCTTCTCTTTATTGCTTTTTACTCTATTTTCCTTCTCTCACTCTTTCTGTCTCTTCTCACTGCTTTCTATCTCTTATCTCGCTCTCTTTGTGTCTCTCTTTCCTTATCTTTCTCTTCTAACTCCATTTTCCGAACATGTAATTTAAGTGTTTGTTCGAACTCTGCTGCACTTGTTTGCTTCTCTGATTCACCTACCTGCTTGATTATATCCCTAGCACTTTCAGTTTTACATTTGTCCTTGGTTAAACCACATTCTAACCTCTTTGCTAATTAAAAATTTGTGCCGTATTTTTGTCTTTCTGAACTTTACCAACAAATTTGGGAATAGTCTTCAAATCCCAGAACGATGTTTGCAATATTAAGAGCCATTTATCTCACTTTCCATTTAACCGAACACAAGTAACCGAAATTAAACTCTCACCTTCATTTTGTTTTAAAGATGTGGGCAACGAATTGCCACGTGTTTACATTTTTTTGTACCTCTCCAACCAAACATCAACTCAAACCTCTCCAAATCCAGATTGGATTTGTCTAAAACCGTCGAAATCATGGACTCGAGCCCCAAACTCTTTCGACACGGCGGTGAGCACTTCTGCTAAATAAAGAAATCACCCAAAAAATCTCATCTCACTTCATAATCTGGTTAAGTAGGAGTGACAGAAAACTCCTAATTTCCACTGTTAAAAAAACAATTTGTTTCTTAACTCTAAATTTCATCATTAGACAACAAACAATTTTAACTCTAACCCACATTCTCTTAACATTACCTGCCTTGAAACCCAAAATAATATACTGATGCAAATAACGCCCTAATTAAAGCCAGTCAAGCCACTATTACATTTCAGATAACATACCTTAGTAAAATCATTAGAACTAAAGAGAAATCAACATTGGTAAATAAGAATACACGTGAAGCATAACACAGGAACAGAAGGGAGTGAGTATATCTGAGATCAAGAACGTAACAGCATAACAGAATAAGAGCTTGGAAAAGACAAATGGAGATTACGATTCCAAACAAAAGACATGGAAGAGGAAAAATCTGAAGAAAATAAGTGTACAGGAGTAATCCGATAAGAGAGTAAGATCATCAGAAGGTATGAGAAAAAGCACTGAAGAGGATTAGAGCACAACAGAATAAAAGAATAAAACAAGAGAAATCAAAATCTAAGGAATATAAGGTAATGTCAAGGAACACACTGAGATAAATGCAACTAAACTAAATGGGATTGATGTTTGTAAGTAGGAAGTGTTCGCAGTTGTGCAAAGTGTGAAAATAGACGAAACCACTGTGCCAGATGGGATTTTTCCGAGGATTGTCTGGGAGCCAGCGAGGAGAAGACAGAGCCTTAATTATGATCTTTGTCAAAGGAATCGTGCGAGACGACTGGAGGGTTGCAAATGTTATTCCATTGTTCAATAAGTGGAGTAGAGGCAACCCTGGTAAATATTGACAAGTGCGCATTTCTTGGCTTATGGGTAAAGTATTAGAAAAGGATAGAAGAGACAGGATTTATTACCATCTGCAGAGGAACAAGTTGATTCAGTATCATCAATACAGTTTTATAAAGTGTGGCCATGCGTCACAAACCTAATTGAGTTCTTGAGATGGTGACCAAACACGTGGATGAGATTGAAACGATTGATGTGGTGTATATTGATTTCATTAAGGCGTTTGATTAGGTTTCAGACGGTCAGCGATTGCACAAAATATGGAGGCATGAGATTGAGTGTGATTTTGCGGTTTGGATCAGAATTTGGCTGGCTGGAAGATGACTGGTGGCAACTGGTGCTGGTTGGAGAGAAATGTTCATGGCGGAGATCAATTATTAGTAATGTCGAGCAAGGATCTGTTTTGGGTGTCACTGCTGTTTTTTTTTTGCAAAGAGGAAGACGCAGAAGGAAATGTCATTGAGTTTGTGGATGACACCAAAGTCGGTGGAGTTGCGGACAGTGCTGAAGAATGTTATTGGTTACAGAGGGGCACAGATGCGCTGGAGAGCTGGGCTAAGACGTGGCAAATGGAATTTAATGCGGAAAAGTGTGAAAAGTAGAAGAAGCAACAGGAATAAAGAGTATTGGGATATTGCTAAGATTATTCGTATTACAGCTGAACAGAGAGAGATGGGTCTTAGTGTACCTGAAAGCTGCTATTCAGGTTGTTAGTTTTGATAAGAAGGCATGCGGTGTGTCAGGTTTTGTTACTAACGAAAGACCATTTAAATGCCCTTAAATTTGAGGAATCTAAAACTGCTGCAGAGAGTGCGTTCCACGCTCCTACTACCCTCTGAGTAATGAAACTACCTCTCACATCTGTCCTACATCTACCACCCATCAGTTTGAACCTATTCCATCTCGTGTTAGTCATCAGCATCAGAGGAAAAAGGCTCTCACTGTCTACACTCCGTAATCCTCACATTATCTTGCATGTTTCTATTAAGTCACCTACAACGTTCTTCTCTCGAACGAACCTGCCTCAAGTCCCTCAGCCTTTCCTCATGAGACCTTCCCGCTGCATCAGGCAAAATCCTTGCAAATCTCCTTTGAATCCTGTCCTTTCTATAATGCAATAATCAGAAGGGTATGTAATACTCCACTTGTTTCGTTCGACATGGGGATAAAAATAAAAAGTGTACGATCGATGGACTTCCGACATGGACGACTTGCGCAGGGCAACAACGAGTTTCGAAGGGTCCATATTGTGCTGCAATGTTCTATGCTCTGAGTTCTAATACGAAGCTCAGAGATTAAGATAATATTTCTCTGATGGAACAACAGAATAAGAGCATGAGTACAAAGGAGAATAAGCCCAAAAGACAATGAGATAATAACATATGAACGAGGAAGACATTAGGGAATGAGAACTTAATAAAACTATAATAAAGAATATAAGAACAAAAGTGAATTAGAACTGGACAGATTTACATAGTAGGATAATGACAACATTAAGTGTTATGCGAATCAGAACATAAGTGAACATGAAAATAAGAACATTACAGAACAGGAATCTAAGATAATAAGAGCGTCAGAGACAACATGATAAGAGCATATGACACACAGAAGGCGTAGAATAAGTACGCAAGACATTTTATGTATATTAAACTCAGAACAGAAGAGAATATAAATACAAAACATAGGTGAAAAACAACATAAGTGAATACCAACAGAAGAGAGGAGGAACATATGAATTTAAGAGAACAAGAACACAAGGGCATAAGAAGATGGGAGAACAAGAGCAGAAGTATATATAATAAAAGAGTGACAGAGTTCGAGATCAAAAGAATAAGAACATAAGTGAGTAATAAATATGGGAAGAGGGATATGACGGAAGAAGAGAATATGAGAATGTAAGAGATGGAGAACATAAGAAAATAAGCCCAGAACGAAACGACAAAAAAAGTTACGAACAGCTTAAGGGAATATGTACAGATACAAATACAAAAACAAAACACAAGTGAGTAAGCAAATAAGAGCATGAGACTGAGAGAACAACAGTGAACAAAAACATAAGGGAACAAAAACATCAGTCTATAAGTCAAGATATGAATAAGATCATAAGAGAATGGGAAGGTAAGACAATGATAATGTTAGAAAATTTGAGTAGTGAAATATGTGAAGAAGAACAAAAGGGAAGAAGGTGATAAAGTAAGAAAAACCTATGCGAATAATAAGATAAAAGAATGACAATATACGAGTATAAGAGAATAAGAAAATAACAACATTTATGAATATGCAAATATTAAGATAGAATAAAAAAAACATGAGATTTAAATCGAAAAAACAACATAAGTGAGTACAAAAATAGGACCATAACAGTAGAGGATCATAGTGGAATAATTAAACAGGAGAACAGAAACAGAACAGCATGAGAGAATAAGCACATGGACTAGAGAATTATATAAATGGAAAATACGAAAATAAGTGAATCGGAACATAAATATAGAGGACATACAAAGTACAGTAGAGTAAGTGTATAAGAACGTACAATGTTACGAGAATAAGACCTTCGGAAAACAAAAGCAAAGTGTTTTTAGGAACAAAAAAGGAGTTCATAAGATAAAATAATAAGAACGGAAAAGAAATCTAGCGATGTGAATAAGAACATAAGAGAGCAGCAACATAGGAAAATAAAAGAAAAACACACAAGATCATAAGAGAATAAAAAAATCAAAATTAGAGAACAGCAGAATAAGAATGTAAGTGAATAAGTAAATATGATTATTTATGATTAGGAAAAGAAGAACATAAGAGACTAAAATTGGGAGATTAAAATAGAATTCAATGTAATTGAATAAGAAGGTGAGTGACCAGAACGTAGGAACGTCAAGCAATAAGAACGGAAGAGAGAATAACACGGATAATCGTATGAACGTAAGAATTTGAAACAGACAAATTAAGAATATGTTTAATGGCATATGAACATAAAACAATGAAAGCAAAAGATTCGTGTAGAATAAGAATAGTAGAAAAAGAGAATAAGAGAATTTTAACGTAGGAGAAAACGAATTGACGAGAATAGGATAACGTGAGAATACATCATAAGGCAATAATAAGTAACAGCATAAAATGTAAGTGAATAAGGAATTTAGAGATGAAGACAATAACACTACAAGTGAATAACAGAAGAAGAGAATGAGGACATAAGAGAATGACATCACATGAGAATAAAATAATAAGACAAAACATTAGGAAGAAAATAAGGGAATGGAAAAAACGACAACAAAAGAGAATAAGTACATTAACATTGGAGAATAAGAAAACAACAAAATAAAAACGTAAGTTAATAAAGAAAGGGAATAAGTACAGAAGCAAAACAGAACATAAGTAAATATGCAAATAAAACATAAGGGAATTGGAAGGTAAAATAATAATATCATAGGTGAAATATAACACAAGAGAATAGGATCATAACAACATGTGTAAATATTCAGGTAAGAACGTAAGAGAATGAAAATTCAAAAACATAAAAGAGAAAAACAACATATCGAAAGACCAACATAAGATATCAGGAATATATGAACATTTTAGAAAAAAGAACACAAGAGGATAAGAGCAGAGGAGAACAAGAACATCAGAGCACAAGCGATTCCGAACATGAATACTCAAATTCAAGACCAAAACAATAAGAATAACACTGACTGATAAAATAATACAATAAGGACATAAGAGTAGAACAGAAAACAGAATATCAGAGAGGAAGAACACAACAGAATAAGAACATAACATAATGAGAACAAAATGGAATACCTACAATAGCGACTTAGAAAATAAGTGTCGAGGTGAATTCGAACAAAAGCGAACATGAAGATAAGACAGCACAAACATAAGTGATTAACAAGGTCAGAGCATAAGATCATACGGGAATAAGAAAATCAGAACAAAATAGCATTTGCGAACACTAAAATGAGAACACGAGAGAAAAACAGCACAAGACAAGAATAGAAAAAGTACAGACGTTAGAGTGGGCATAAGACAGTAGGAACATATGAACAGAATAGTGTAAAACACAAGAGAATAAAAACACACAAAGACAAGAACAGACGAGCATAAGAGAACAAGAACATCTCTAAAATATTTCAAGAGCAAAGGAATAAAAACATAAGTGATTGGTAAAATACGCCCATAAAATCATGGGGAAGAATGAAGGGGAAAATAAGAGACAAACAACATAAAGACATAAGAGAATACGAATAGGACTGAATAAGAATATAATATAATGTGAACATACGTTAAACAGAAATTAAGAACATAGTTGAATAAGAACACAGGTGAGTGTGACCGCAAGAACAAAAGTGAATTAGAACACATGAAGGCAACGCAACATAAGTGAATATCCAAATACAGAATAAGGGAATGTGAAGGTTAGGTAAAAAGAACATAGGAGAATTGGAACATACATCAATATGTGAATTAGAACATAGAGAATAGCATGGTGAGTAAATAAGAACCAAAGTGAATGACGAGTTAAAACATACGAGAATAAGTGAATAAGAACATAATGACATTTATGATCATGAACTTAAACGCATAAGAAAAAAATATTTGAGAACTGAAGTGAAACATCATATAAGTGAATAAGAACATAACCGAGTAGAAACATAGAAACATAAGAGAAGACGAACATTGGAGAAGAAGACCGTGAATAACAGAATCAGAACATAGACACATGAATGAATAAGATCATGACAGTTAGGACGTAAGCAAATAATACAATCAGAGCATAAGATTAAAAGCATGAGAACATGAGAGAATAAAAACAAAACAGAGGAAAGGTGTAGCAGTAAGAGAACGAGATAATAAGAACATGAGAATTGAATATCATAACAATATAAGACATAACAAACTAACAGAATGAAAAATGAAAAAGACAATAATAGAACAGGAGTCCATGAGAATGCAACACAAACCATGATGCACTGATATATGTGTTTTTGGCGATAAAGAGCAGAGGCAACAACAAAGACTGAGTCGAAACCGGAAACAATCACCAACTGGGAGTGTTCTCTCGCAGTCGGGGAGCTCTTCAGTGGTCCAGGACATTCGGCCTTGAATCTTCGGGTGTCCATCTCCAAGGCTGACTGTGACCGAGGCAAAAATGCAAAGTGGCTGAGCAGAGGCTGCCAGCCAAGTTTTGTACTCATGGGGATGGCGTCAAGCGTAAACTTGGGTTCATGTCACACTACAGGTGACCTCACTACACTGAGATTTCTCTCACAAACATGTACACAAATGCAAGCACAAGCACACGCGTGCACATTAACACATAGGCGCGTGTGCACACACACACATACATGCACACACACAGCCACAGACCTGGACACTCACACAAACTCTTTCTCAAACAAAAGCTCTCCCTCATGCGCGCACACATATATCCCCACACTCTAACCCACGCATGCACTCTTTCAATAACATATACCCCATTGCACACACATACACACACGCTCTCATGGACACTCACGTGCCCACATACACACCCACATGCACACACTCACTTGGTCTGCCCTGCACTCTCACATATATAAAGTTTTTTGTAAGAATTTGTACTTGCTGCACAACATTTTATTTTGCGCGAAAACTGCATTATTCATTTACGATTCTGAAAATCCCATTTTAGAAATGCAATCAGTCTGAACGAACATTGGGACACAGACTTTAACCTCACTCCTTCAATGCATTATCTGATCTGAAATGGCTCCTATTTTTAAAACTATGCTGATCATATAACTTTTAAAAATATGGGATTTACATATGAAGGAACTAAAAATAACATGATCATTCCTAATGATTAAAGACGAAAGCAAATTTTGTTTAATATTTAATTCCATGACAATTCAATCTTGTTGCGTTAAATTCTGTGTCCTATGATTCTGGTCCACAACCACCTGATGACGAAGCAGCGCTTCGAAAGATAATGCTTCCAGGGAAATCTGTTCACCTCCAAACTGGTGTTGTGTAATTTTAACTTGACCCATTGTGAAAATAATAGAATAAGCACAAACAGAAGCAAGCGAATAAGAGAATAAGAATGTTCGAGATTATGAATAAGAGAATATTAAAGGGTGAGAAAAGCGTAAGAACAGAACGCACAATGATCAAGTAAGGGATTGAGAACATCAGATAATAAGTGCAACTAGTAATAAGATAATAAGAATATAAGAGCGTAAGAAAGTGAGAATATAAATGCAAAAGAGATTAAGAAAAATACGAGAATTAAAATAGAAAAGAATAAACTCGTAAGATAATGAGCACTCCAGAGAAAAAGCACATAGGTGAATGAGAAAATAAAGACATAAAGGAAGTAGAACGTAAGCGAATATGCGAATAATAACACAAGGGAACATGAATTTAAAATAAGAAACACAATCGAGTTTAAAATGTAGGAGGAGAAGAGCATAGGAGAGTAATAGGATTAGAACTTCAGATAAATGAGACGTCAGAGCATTTATGAATAACAAAATAAATGCAGAAATTAAAATTATATGAATTAAAGAGAAATCAACATAAGTGCAAAACTACGTAAGTGAGTAGGAACAGAATAACACCAGAGAGCATGCTCATAAAATGTGATGGGGATGTGATGGCTTAATTGTATAATCAGTGGACTGTAAATCCAGCGAACCATGACAAAATGTGGAATTTCATTTCAACAAATATTTGGAATTAAAAATCTAATGACTGCTCTATATCCATTGACTCTGCTCGAAATGAAAACGCCATCTGTCTCACTAATGACCTTTAGTGAAGGAACTTGTCAATACTTAACTGGTCTGGCCTGTATGTGACTCCAGCACCGTAACAAAGTGGCTGACATTCAGCTACTCGCTGGGCTATTAGGGATGGGCACTAAATGCTGCTTCACCAGCGATGCCCACATCCTCATAAAGAATAAAGAGAAAAATAATAAGTCAAAAACAACATAATATCATAAGAGAACAAAGCTTTCAATATAAGTACGAGAGAACAAGATAACAAGAAAATAAGTTGAGAAGACCATAAGTCGATTTATGATCATGAAAAGAAGAATATAAGGAAACAGAGTTAGGGAGAAGATTTGTAGCTCGTGTGCTCATTGTTGGCTGAGCTGGGAATTTGTTTTGCAGATGTTTCGTCCACTGTCTAGTGACATCCTCAGTGATTGGGAGCCTCCTGTGAGGCGCTTCTGTGATGTCATCACTATAAATGCGGGAGGAAACATCACAGAAACGCTTCACAGGAGGCTCCCAAGCACTGAGGATGTCACCTAGACAGGGGAAGAAATATCTGCAACACAAATTCCCGGCTCGGCAAACAGAACCACAACAATAAGGAAACAGAATTTAAAAAATGCAGATAAATGAACAAAGGTGTAAAAGAATATATGTGAAGCGGATTATAGAAACAGGACATAGTAAGAACATACGATAATAAGAGCTTGAGAAACACAATTAAACTACTGGACTAAAAACCTAAGAACGTAAGATAATCACAACAGAAGAGAATGCGAGTACATGAACAGTGGAAGAAATGAATAAAACACAGAGAATATAAGAGGACAAGAATAGACGAAAATAGGAACATTGGAGAACAAGACAATTGGACCATGAAAAATTAAGTTCATAATAATATAAGAGAATCAGTATCTAATAGAGCAAGACACAAATAAGAATCTAAGATAAGAAAATAAAAACATAATCGTCTACGAATGTGCGAGATAAAGAGAACAGGGCTCGAAGACAGTAACAGAATAAGAGAATGAGAATATTAGGGAATGTGTACATAAGTGAATAGGATAATAAAAATATAACTGAGTAAGAACATAAGGGATTGAGAACATGATAACAAAAGAGTTAAAATTGTAATAACGATCAAATAATATTAACAGTACTGATTAAGAATGTAACATCATGGAGACATAAGAGCGTAGGCACAGAAGTGATTCAGAACATAAGAGAATACGACGGTAAGACAACAAAAACATGAAAGAATCGCATCCTTAGTGAATATGCGATTGAGGATGTAAGTGAAAGCAAAGATGATATAATAAGGACATAAGAGACTAACACAATAAGACCGTAAGAACAGATGAGAATAAGATAATTAAGATATAAGATGTTTAATGAATATGAACATCAGAACATAAGATTAGAAAAGAAAAGAACAAGTAAAAAACAACTTAAGTGAATATGACTGAAAGATCGTCGGAACCAATGAATATAATAGAATAGGAACAAAGGAGAATAAGAACGTAGAACAAGAAAATAAGAGCTTCAGAGAGTAAAAATAAATAAAAGAATTCAAGAACAAAATAATTAGAACACAAGTGAGCAATAGCATAAGAGAACAAGGCCATAATGGATGAAGAGAATTTAAGAATATAAGAAAGGAAAAACAGGAGAACATACGAAAACAAGAACAGAACAGAACATAAAACAAACGATAACGACAGGGTGACAGAATAAGTACAAAGAAAATGCGATCGTAAAACATCATTAAATAAGCACACAACAGCGTGAGGACAGGAAACAAATGCGAATGAGAACATCAGAACACAAGTGAATCAGAACATATGTATGAATCTGCGAATGAGAACATAAGAAAATGCAAATTGATTACAGATTACATTACAGTGTGGAAACAGGCCCTTCGGGCCAACAAGTCCACACCGACCCGCCAAAGCGAAACCCGCCCATACCCCTACATTTACTCCTTACCTAACACTACGGGCAATTTAGTATAGCCAATTCACCTGGCCCTGCACATCTTTGGACTGTGGGAGGAAACCGGAGCACCCGGAGGAAACCCACGCAGACACGGGGAGAACGTGCAAACTCCACACAGTCAGTCGCCTGAGGCGGGAATTGAACCCGGGTCTCTGGCGCTGTGAGGCAGCAGTGCTAACCACTGTGCCACCGTGCCACCCACTGTTGTTAATAGAAACCGTGCCGCCCACTGATGTTAATAGAAACTTGAGCGAATTTGAGCACAAGTGATTAGGTGAACAATAAGGTAAGAGAATAGGGTGGTAGGATAATACGAACTGCGATAATAACAACATAAAAGCATACGAACGTATGAGAACAAGGGAATAAGAAGATAGATGCATGTAGGGATATGAAAATAAGAACACAGCAGAGTGGAACATAAGATTCACAGAGAAAAACTGCACAAGTTCATAAGAACATAATGGGTAAGAACATAGGAACGTAAGTGACTAAGAGAATAAGAACATATTGGATCGAGAAGACAAGAGCATTAAAGAATGAGAACATGAATAAGAAAATTAGAGAACAAAAGAATAAAAACATAAGTAAATAAAACATAAGAGAATAAGGACATCAGCCAATCATAGACTAAGACAATATGATTAGAAAATAAAAGATTGAACATGAAGAGAATAAGAGTGCAAGCCTAAGAGAACGAGAGAATTAGAACATGAGAAATAGAGATCATAAGTCTGAAGGCAATGATAATAAAAAAAAAGACATCAGTAAGTGAATAACCGAAGAAGAGTAAATGAGAATACAACATGATCCAATGAGAACATAATAGAATAAAACAAAAAGAATATTCGGGAGTAAGAACATAAGATTACTCGAGAGTAAGACCAGCCAATGGTAAGTACAGAAGAGAATACGATAATAAGAATGTAAGACATTAATATGATCATATCATGAGAGAAAAAGAGAATAAGATAACGAGAACCTAAGAGATTAAATACATTAGATAAGGTTACAATAAGAATATGAGTGAGAAATAACATAAAAGAATGAGACAATAGGATCAAAGGAGAATAAGAACATGCGAACAGAAGAAAATAAATAGAGCACAGAATAGAAATATAAGACAGTCAGGTCATAATTACATAACAGAATACGGAAACAAGAGCATATGAGAACCAGAACAAAGTGAATATGCGAATAAAAATACAAAGGAACAAGAACATAAATAATAAGTACATTAGAGATTAAAAAAGCTAAACGCATAAGAACATAGGAGAGTAAGACAATAAAATCAAAAGAGAACACAACAACGAAAAACAACTTAAGAGCAAAATAGAATAAAAAAGTTAAAATATGAGAATTAGAGAATGAAAGAATAACAACGTAAGTGATAGGTACATAAGAACATTCATGATTTTGAAAGATGAACATAAGAGAATAAATCATAAAACGTAAGGGGAATCATCTGAGGTGAATAAGAACGTAACTGTGGCAGATCATAGGAGCATAAGGTTGTAAGGACAGAACTGAACAAGGACATGGGAGCATGAAATTGAAAGACCCGATACATAGCACAAGTAAAACCAATATATTTTATAAAATGCCTTGCACGAATTGTAACAAACACTAGATTAGATCCCTTACATTATGGAAACAGGCCCGTTGGCCCAACAAGTCCACACTGATCATCTGAGGAGTAACCTACCCAGATTCATTTCCCTCTGACAAACGCATCTCACCTATGCACAATTTTAGCATTGCCAATTCACCTGACCTGCACATCTTTGGACTGTGGGAGGAAACCGCAGGACCGGAAGGAAACGCAGGCAGACAGGGGGAGAATGTGCAAACTCCACACAGACAGTCGCCTGGATCTGGAATCGAACTTGGGACTCTGGTGCTGTGAGGCAGCAGTGTTAACTACTGAGCCCCCGTGTCGCCCCAAGCTACGTTGGACAAACAGGCAGAAATCTCGCCACCAGGAAACATGAACATCAACTCGCCACAAAACTAAAGTGTCCACTCTCCCAAATATCCTTACACACGGATGAGGAAGGACACCACTTCGTCTGGGACAAAACATGCGTCCTCGGACAAGCCAAACATCTGTGTGCACGGGACTGACTGGAGGCATGGCTTTCCAACTGGAACTCTTGTCAACAATCACACAGACTTGGATCCCATTTACCACACCCGGAGAAAAAAGAACAGGAAATGATTTCACCATAGGAACTGACATCACTGCAGGAAATTACATCACCAATTCGAGGAAACTCAAACATCGAAAAAGAAAATGGGAACCGCCATCACTGATTCCTTTGAAGGTTCATTGAAGTCGTTACCTGGTATGGTGACGAAACGTCTGATAACGAACCTTCCAGATCAGCGAGCAAACCTATACCTATCCAAACAGAATAATCATATAAGTACATAACAGAATAAGAAAATAGGACCACAATAAAATAACAGCACAATAGATTAAGAATATAAGGGAATCCGAAACTACCACTAACATGTAATACAAGAATAAGAACATTCATGAATGAACAGTAATGAATAAGCGAAAAAGAGCATATTAATAAAAGGATAAGAAGTGAAATGCATTGTAGAATAAGAAGATAAGGGAAAATATCTGTAGGGAATAAGAACTGAAGAGGATAAGTAATTAGGAAAAAGAGAGTAAGAGAATAAGAACAAGACAGAATAACAGCAGGAGAAGAACATAAGAATATAAGAGAATAATAACATAACAGAAGTCAAACATGATATAACTTACGGTCGTTGAAGAGCCTCTCAGAAAGAGAGATAACAGTACAATCGATTTTCAGACAGCAATGGGGGGTGAAGTGATGTCATCTGAAATCAGTGAATTATGCTAAATCACGGGAAGGTATGGAATGAAGAAGGAGCTGGCTAAATTAGACGAGGAAAACAAGTTATACGGCGAAATATCTGAGGAACACTGGAGGACTTTAAAATAGATATTTTACAATGTTCATCGATAGCACATTCTGGTCTAAAAGAAAGATAATAGTGGTACGAAGAGCGAGCCTTGGACAATCCAATGAAATGTCCAGGCTTAAAAAGAAGCCGAGATTTCTGGGAAACCAGGAAGATTGCGAAACTTTTTTTAAAAACATTAAGCAAGCAACAAAGGAAGGAAAGCTAGATTTTAAATGTAAACCAAACACAGACTATAAACAGATGCGGGAAAACTGTGATTTTTATAAATATTTGAACCGGAAAATTGTTACAGAAGTGTATGTAACTGCCTTGCAGGATGGGAAAAGTGAAATGATACTGGTTCATAATGAAACGGCTCAGTGTACAAAGTTAAAAATCTCACAACGCCAGGTTATAGTCCAACAGGTTTAATTGGAAGCGCACTAGCGTTTGGAGCGACGCTCCTTCATCGGGTGATAGTGGAGGGCTCGATCGTAACACAGAATTTATAGCAAAAATTTACAGTGTGATGCAACTGAAATTATACATTGAAAAATTGGTTGTCTGTTAAGCCTTTCATCTGTTAGAATACAGTGATAGTTTCACTTCTTTCACGCGTAAATCACAAAACCTTTTTTCTTTTAAGTTGCATTCTTGGATTAGCTGTTAACAATGGTGATAGCGAGACAATATGTTGAAGGTGTTAGGCCCCTATGTTCTCTGTCTATGACCTGATTTTTTGATTGATTCTAAACTAAAAAGTGAAATAACAGAGTTTTACATACATTCATGCAGTTTTTGAGATCAGAGTTCTTCATGGATGCATGCAGTTTTTGAGCAAAGTACAATGTAACTCTGCAAGTGTAAATTCACACCACAAAATATATGTGTGCATGTGAGTAAATTAGAGATTACGAACACAAGAGCACAAGAATATCATGGAAAATGAATACAAGAGAATAAAAACAGAAGAGATGAGGAACAGATATTAACGATTGAATACAAAGTCATATGAAAAGTAGATTCTGAATATAAGTGAATAGAATCATCATTGAATAAGAGAATAAGATTACCAACCAAGAAAAAAGAGTATGGTACATAAGGCAATAAGGACATAATGGAAAATAGCAGAAGAGAATATGTGAAAGAAAATGATAAGAATATGAGAGTAAAAGATCGTAACAACATAAGACAGTACGAATCTAATAAAATAACACACGATACGAGAATAAAGTACATGAGTAACAACATACATGAATAAGAATACAGGCCTAGAAGAACATAAAGGAGTAAGAAACTAAGAGAATGAGAAAAGAAAAGAATAAAAATATTTGAATTAATAGCATGCGATTACAATAGAGTATAACAGAAGAGAGTAAGTACAGAGCCGAATGAGAAAATAAGAACAGCAGAGAATAATAGAACATGATAATGAGCACAGTAAAAAAAACACATAAGAAGATCGGAAAACAAGAACGTAAGTTAATAATAACATGAAAGTACGAGAGCATAACGATAAAACTGAATAAGAACATAATAACTTAAGAGCACAATAAGACAAGTACATAAGAAATGAACAGCAGACTGAATAAGAAGAGAGGAGAATTGAATCAAAAGATCGAATGTGAAGAAGATAATGAGAACATATGACCATAAGAACATAAGAGAAGTACCGAACAGAACATCAACACAATAGAATAATAACACAAGGAACTCAGTAAAGGTATGAATGACAGAATAACATAACGAAATGAGAACAGAAAAGGGTAGGAGATAATAACATCAGACAACAGAATAAAGAATGTAATAACTGAGGAGAATACAAGTCACAGAATAAGAAAACAGGAGCATCAGAGAATATGATCATAAGATGGTAAGCGTAAAAGGGAATACATGAATAACAAAATTGCAACATCTTAACAAAAACATAAATGAATAAGCAATTAAGACATCAGAACATAAAAGAGGTAGACTCGGGGACTGAGGAAACCAGAGTGTGGGAGCCAATTTTTTTGGTTATGATTATCCTCTCAGTGGGGGAACTATTTTGCTGAAGTGCCCCTCACCAAGCAGAACAATCGTACTTGGCATGTAGCTGTGAGAGTCTGGCTTGCATGATCCTAGACATAGATTCTTTCCTCTCTCACTGGGAATATTGTCAATGTGCATCTTCTCTGTTCACGGCGCCTCGATTTGCCTGCTCAATGTTTCCCCACTGTCATGTATTGAGAGAGCAAGTAGCTTCGTTGCTCGAACATGTTTAGCTCCATACATTAGGTTATGGTGTATTGCCAATGTGTGTGGTTCCTCTAATAAAGGACATCTGTTTGATATGTGTAACGGATCTTTGTAAAAAGCATTTTGGGTGATAACTTCCATTCTGGACCACATTTGTTATACATAGCTCCAATTAGGGCTGATGCCGATAGCTAAACCCTGTTTCAGTAGTTCCTGAGACCATCCTGACACTTCGTAAGTAATGGTCAGCCTGTGTCTCAGTCTGGTTTTTGGTTCCTACATAGATCTGTAAATTACTGTTGTGCTTCGGAGTCCTACCGATCCACGGTTAGGACAGAGGTTCCACCTATGATTCAGCTTGAAATAAAATTCTTACTGCTCGCGTTCTGCCTCTCAAGATTTCGTTGAACAACTGGCATTTTCGCCTTCAATAGATGACCTTGTGCGAACCGATGTCAGTGTCATCAATAACTTGAATTGGTGTATGAGAAAGGGTGAGTATTGTGTAGAGCTAATCAAATCGCTAAAATTGATTAAGGGCATGATCCTGACCTGAGCCTGCAGGCTGATCCCCTGAGGGAAGACAAAATAATAAAATGATCACATTAAAGTAGTACATTTGGTTAAGGATTTAATCCTGACTTGCCCCTGCTGGCTGTTCCCCTCAGGCAAGGCAAAATATTAGGTCTCTTAATGTATAAATTGGCAAACTCCTGATCTCAGCCTGAAGGCTCATTCCTTGTGGCGCGATGGAAGATGGGCAGGTCTAAATGTCCAGGATTAAAAACGTTGCTGATTGCCCGGCTTGGTGAAGCCTTGATGAATTGGACCCGGTGCCAGAGTTTTATCTTTTTTTCATTATTGTTTGGCTTTGCTTATGTCTTCTTTGTTTGCCTGTCGGTGACTGCTCTGCGTCTGGGACCGCCGAGGTAAGGAAGCGATCGAATCACTCTACAAACAAGATCAAAGTGCAGCCCTGGGTTTCGAGACAATCTCGTGTCGACGGGTCGCCGTACCTTTGCCCGCTCAGAGGAGATTATGTTTTGCCATGGTAAACAGACGAGGTGCAACATTTAAGGTCAGAAATTCAGTTGTTGAGTTTAAGGAAGTGGCAAAGAGCCATCAACCCCCGATAGACATAATCGAGATCAGCGTCCAGGGAACTCTTTCCTAAACCCTCCCACCATACCAGCACCCGAATCCCCAATGTTCCAAACAACAACCGTCCCAGACCGGATTGCCGCTGTTATCGCTTGTTAAACGAGCAGGAGGGATGGCCAGGGGCAGAAAGCTGGTCGAAATATTGTTGCAGCTCACGATACTTGTCCACAAGCTCTTCGTGTTAATATTCAACAGGGTCTAAATTTCTGGAAAGGCAATGATGCTGCAAGCATCTTATGATTTACGGTGATTGATAATTTTAAAAAACTTGCTTGTCCGAGGATTATGAGAGTTAAATCCAAGTTCACAAGCCTTGGATCCGCTCTGAAATCTGGAGCATGATGCAAGAAGACCTGATCCACTCTCGTGATCAACATTTTTTAATTGGCGAGTTCAAAACTGCTGTAGTTATAGTTGCATGCCTCAGGATTTCCAAACATTGATGAAGTTAGCCTAGGCGACACATTTGACGGCCACTAAAGACTCAATTATACTTCCCCTGGGCCATGGATTAAATCAGAAGCACAGGCAATCTGGCGTGAAAATGTTGTTAGAATTGAAACTCTCTCATTTTGACTGTTCTGAAATGTGAATGTTTCATTCCGCTAACGAGCAAGGAAGAATCAGATGCCAAAAAAAAAACTGGAAAGGGATGAAAGTTGACAGAGAGCGAAAGATCCCACCTCAGCGCGGAGTAACTGAAGCTTGCAGAAAGGGTAACATTTTGTGGTTTGCGTTGAAATCACATTTGCTTGTTTATCACTGAATGTTTATGTTTTGCTGCCTGGAGCTCGAGGTCTGTGAATGTCTTTTCTCCCACAGATCATGAATTCAGTACTGTCAATTTCTAAATCGTCTAAGAAATTCTGTTCGCAAATGGAGTGAACAGTGATCTTCTATTGCGATGACCAGAACAAGACCATGCCACAATACAAATTACAGGCAAAACACAATATGCCCAACAACCTCGCGATCCATGCACGCCGTGTGCCAACACTGAAGAGGTTGATTGAGATTACATGCACGTGGGGGGCGGAATCAACCTCAGATGTCCGCCCAGTAACGACTGTTGAGAATTGATTCCGGAGAGGCACCTGGAAAACGTGACAGCAGGACCCGGTACTACATCTTTGGGACTGGGAACAAGCCAGCTAAAACCCCCGGACCAATGGCAGGCCCTTACTTTAACTATGGAAATGCGGCCACTGAGGAGCGAAGTGCCAGTGTGGCTGCCTTGGAGCTAACGCTAAGACCAACATGCTTGCATCCTCGCATAAGGAAAACTTGCAAAACCACTCACTGACTCTCGTTGAGATTTTGGTGTGACCCACCATTACGGAGCCATGTGGAAACATCTTGCCTATTTTAGCTGATTATGTGCGTCATCCCACACTTTGGAAAGAGGCAGTTCTCGAACCACTCGCTTGCGTGGTCGGCCATTTCACTTGTTCGCAAATTAATTTCATAGAATTACCTCGAGTAAGTTGTTGCAAATATTGCCTAAAAATCGCAAATGTATTTAGTAGATGAGTGGGAACCCTTCCAACGTCTGATACTGCTTCCACAATAGTAGAGGACAAGTGTGAAATGAGATGGAAATGTGTTGCTGGAAAAGCGCAGCAGGTCAGGCAGCATCTAGGGAACAGGCGAATCGACGTTTCGGGCATTAGACCTTCTTCAGGAAGGATGCTGATCAGCTGAAATTATAATGGGACAGGGTGTAGCAGCAGTGAAACAAAGCATCCACAACCTACTTAATGAAATGATCAAGAACCGCGAGAAGTGAAAAGAAAACAAGGACAATACATCCTTGCAGTAGGGCGCTGCTGCAGGACCCGAGCGATGAGCCCACCCAACTCCACATGTCCCACCGGGACTTCCTGAAGAAGGGCTAATGCCCGAAACGTCGATTCGCCTGTTCCCTAGATGCTGCCTGACCTGCTGCACTTTTCCAGCAACACATTTCCATCTCTGATCTCCAGCATCTGCAGACCTCACTTTCTCCGACAAGTGTGAAATATCTGCACAAGTTAACAATAACTCTTCAAAGTTTATATTCACAGGTACAACCAGTCTTGGGACTAGGGAAAATTGGAGCCGAGTGGACAAGGCCGGTACCTGGTTCTGAGAGCAAGCCACACAGTAGTCAAAGTCAAAGCAATATTCGTGTGGATGAACAAATGTCGTAACAAAAGAACACCGCCTCAAACGGAGCCCAGCTCCCGGTGGGACATGTGGAGTTGGGTAGGCTCATCGCTCGGGTCCTGCAGCAGCGCCCTACTGCAAGGATGTATTGTCCTTGTTTTCTTTTCACTTCTCGCTGTCCTTGATCATTTCATTAAGTAGGTTGTGGATGCTTTGTTTCACTGCTGCTACACCCTGTCCCATTATAATTTCAGCTGATCAGCATCCACCTGGCTAGTCCGGGCACTGAGCCCCAGACTCCAGACCTAACAGCGCTGCGACCTCTTATTCTGAGGACTATCTGTCCGATTCTGAGCTTCCCTGTCCATACAATCTCCTGGCTCTGCTTACATTCCTCTTTTACTGAAGTTCCTGACCTGCTAAACTGATTACGTTAAAAAAGGAGAGTTTGTGGAAATCATTTTGCTGTTAATGGCTTCCCTCCCGGTTAAGAACCATTTCTCTGAAATGCCACTCACCCAGCAGAACATTAGTCCTTGGCATGCAGCTTTAATTAGCTGTCTCACAGTCTCTTGTACATAAATTAGTTCATCTCTCACTAGAAGGTAATGCCGAAGTGTAGCGTCTCTGTTCAAGGCCCCTCCGTCCACCTGCTTAATGTTTTCCCATTGTGATGTATTACTCGAGCATGTAGCTTAGTGGGTCAAGCGTGAAAAGCCCCGCCAATTAGTTTACAATGTTCCTCTAATCAAGGACATCTGTTATTGATCTCTGTAAACAAAATATTAGGTGGTAACTTTCACTCCTGTCCACTTCTGGAATACGTATCATCAAGTAGAGCTGACTCCGAGAGCTGGGTCCTGATTTGGGACTTCCGCGAACCATACTGGCACTTTTTATTTAATGGTCAGCCTGTAGCTCAGCAAGGATATTGTATCCCATCTAACTCTTTAACTTGCTGCTGTACCTCGGAGTCTTACCGAGCCACTGTTATGACGGTGAGACTTCCCACAATGCATCGTGTTAATTCTTAATGTCTGCCTCCCGAGATTTTGTTCAATAGAAAGGGATAAAGAATAACTGACGAAACGACAAACCAGTCAGTTTGACATCGGGGTTAGAAAACTGATGGCAGACCTAACACGGGATAACTTATATATACAGGTAGAGAAACTAAAATAATTCCATACAGTCAAACATAGCATTGCGAAAGGCAGTTCATGTCTGAAATGTTTGGTTCATTTCATTGATGAGTTGACGCAAGTAGCAGATCACGATAACGCTATGGATGCTGTACTTTTGGGTTTTCATAAATGTTTTGATACGGTTCCTCATAGCAGGTTCATTACCGAAGGAGAAACGCTTAGGATTGGTGTGTCTCTGGCAGCATGCAATCGATGTTGGCGAAAGGAAATGAAACAGATGATAGTTACAGCTGGTCATTTCTCAAATTGAAGATGAGTTGAAAATGGTGTTCCCTTGCAAACTATATTGGGATCTTGCTTTTGTCTGATTTGGAATTGCTTATTGATGTCAAAACTTCTACAGTTGAAGATGATACTCAGCCAGTGAGAGTTGTGAATTGTGAGGAAGTTACTGAGAGACTTAAGACGGACTTTGAAATTTTTTTCAAATGATCAGTTACCTGTCAGATGACATTTAATGCAGAAATCTGTGAGGTACTACATTTTGGTGTCAGAAACATATAAAGACAAAATGGGCTCAAAATTACACTGTTGAGCTAAGTACAGGAGAGGACTGAATGAGGGTTCATTCCACATAATTCTCGTAAGGTGAACAGATAATTTGAAATATTATTTCAGAAGACTTGTAGAATGTTTGAGGTTTTAAACAGGGATCGAGAGGAAAACAACAAGTAAATGATGATGCCACGTCGCTAAAAATCATTGGTGAGTCCACGTTTAGAGTATCTTTTTCAATAATGGCGCCTAGTGTAAGCCCTGGAAAGAGTAAAAAGGAGATTTCGTGCAATCCTACCAGAAAAGAAATGTATGTTTAGATGCAAGGAACAATTGGAGACACTTACCGCGAAGCTGAGAGGATACGGAGGTAATCCCAATGACGTAATTAAAATTATGTGTGATTTTAAACGTGTAAAAAGCATATTTTATTTCGATTAATTAATATGTCAGTGACGTGTGGTCGTAATTTCAATATTGTTAGTAAGACTACGAGGAATGAGGTGAAGAGAAACGTCATTACACAGAGAGATTTTCTGGGTTGTAATGCATTGCTTGGGAAAGTGTTGGAGCCAGGTTACATAGAATGTTTCAAAAGAAAGTTGAATATATGTTTGAAAGGGATGAAGATAGTGGACGGCCGAGGCAGCGCTGGACAGTGGTACTACCTGGTGAGCTCTTTCTGGAGTGGGTGCAGATGATCACATGGTGCCCTTCTGCCCTGAAAAACTCTCTGATTTTTTCATTATTTGCCCTTCCGTTCCTCGACCTTGAGTTTGACCCATTGTTTAATAATGCTCACCTACAAAAGCAAGAGAGATTGTATACTTGTTTATTTCAATTTCTCCGGCCCAACCAATCCACCTGTGCTTCATCACACTTTTTATTAAATAATCTTGAAGTGTGTTACTGGAAAGGTTCTGCATCTCAGGTACCTTTTAGGGAGAAAGAACCAGACTTAACATTCGGAGAGTTCTAGGGGGTTCGATTTCACAGTGAGATGGGAAGAGTTTAGGGGATATGTAAGGGGAAAGTTCTTCACAGAGAGGGTGGTGGGTGCTGGAATGCGTTGCCAGTGGAGGTGTTAGGACAAGAATAATGGCGAGCGGTGAGATGTACCTGGACATACACATGAATGGTCAGGGAGCAAAGGGAATAGAGCCATAGAAAATAGGCGGCAGGTTTAGATAGAGGGTCTGGATCCCCGCAGGCTTGCAGATTCAAAGGGTCTGTTTGGGTGCTGTAGGTTTCTTTGTTCTTTGTCCTTCTGGTGCAGTATCCATCTTCAGAGTTGTTTGCATTTAGGAAAGATATATATGTTAGAGGAAGTGTGGGGCGTGGTGAAGGAGTAAACGATAGGTGGGAATGTGCCCAGAGAGTGAGACTTGTGCAAAGATAATCCTCACAGAATGAATAGTTCCTAAAGGCGATCGTTGTGGTCTGACAGCATAATACAGTTTTCATAGTTCTGCGTGCAAAAACGAATTCTCGTTATAATAGAAGCAGTTCATAAACCCATACAGGATGGCAAAAGTACAGGAAACATTACCTGTTCTAAGTAGAACAAACCACATAAAATTGCAAAAATATATTTCCCAGTGGGGTACATGTAAGTGTCCAGCTTCAGTTCTTCAAGGAAAGAGGCGATTTATTAAATCTTAATGAGAACACAATTCAATATCTATTCCTTTAACCTTAGTCCTTCTGACAAGAGAAACGACCAAATCATAACTCCAAATAGGTTTACGTGATCATTCTTTTCCGTTTCATTCATGGGTCACATACAATTCAGAAAAACAAACTATGGTAAATGATCATGCTTATGACATTTCTAATTGGTTGTTTGTGTCATCTGACTTATTATGTTGTCACATTTGATGGTTTCTTTTCATATGTATGGGTATATATGTGGTTGTGAGAGGGAAATGATGCGGTCCGTTTCTTCTGGCTCTGTTTACTCTTAGCAGCGCATTAAGATGTCTGTGGAGATGGTTCATCCAGTCTTATTTCATTAGAGTTGTTCTTGACTTCCTTCCAGAAATATTCCTCCACTGAAAGTGCAGGAAAGCTGCATGGTACAACAGAAATTCCTGTAATATATCTGCACTTGTTTACACAAATTTTAAAGTTCCATTAACTGCTATTAAAAGCACATCATTCTGAACTTTTGCAAATAGATCTTGCTATTTAGGATGCACTGGAACCTGCCTTATTTAATATTGCACAGGGACACAGGTTGCTTAACTTATACAATACTTTTTCTTTCAATGCAGCAATATCATAACCCAAAAGTATTTTTCTGGATCCTGCTCCCTAGTTTTGTTCTTTTTCTACGAATATTTACACACCGGCCTATTCGTTTTCTTGCACATTTCAATACACCCATCTCTTTGGCACTGTCAATACACATGACTTCCGTCATTTCTTCTTCCCCATTTCACACTTTCATTTTTTGCCTTCACAGATTTTTTCCGAATCTATACCCATTACCCATCTCACTCTCCAACCTTGAAAGTTTAAATCCCCTCCAACAAACTTTGTACTCTTTGTGATGAGGAGAAGCCCATCTCTTCAGGATAGCAATGTGCTTGCACAACAATGATCCTAGTGTCTGAGAAATCAGAACACCTCCACTGTACATCACCCCTAAAGTCATGCTGAAATGGTGAAACTCGTAGCATACAAAACATTTCTAAGATTTTTGCCACATGACTACTATGGATTCGTTCCTGCATTTCAATCGACACCTAAATCCACGGAACGTTTCTTGCATGGTCTCCACGCTGTCCATCGCCATCTCATTGGTTCCAACATTTACCCCAATGACTGACCTTTTTACTCTTACTTATGCAAACATTCTCTTCATGTATCAAACACTTGCACCCGGAGACAGGACATCATATGGTCCTCACGATGTAGCTGCAAAGTTAAACGTAGTTCTTTCTAACGATTGAGTCACACACCATTACTAATCTGCCTTCCAGCCGCTCCGTTTTTTTTTCCAGCGTATCCTCGACACAACCGTACTGTGGTTTTCTCTCATGCCATCACCGAGACTCACTCAAATTGCTCAACAAATCGGACTCCAAAATATTATGCATGTGACACACGTCCAAAGATACCTGTGTTTGCTGCACCTGCTTTTTCTATTCCCTTGGCGAATGGTCACCGGTTCGCCTGCCATCTCGGCATTCCTCATTGACTGCTTATCACGATGTCACGTGATAACCCTCTGACATGACTCTTCCAGAAACCTCTCTCTTTCTTGAATGCTGCACAGTGCGAACAGTTGATTCTCCAAGTCAACTACGTATTATTCAAGAACTGGAACTGTCTGACACTAAATGCAGTTCTGACTCTCCTGGATACCTTGTTAATCCAAAACCTCACACGTCTTACATAGCCCAAATCTCATAAGCTTTCCACGAGTGTCTGCCGTATTTTGAGATCAAGATGATGCAAAAAACTGTTGGCCTGCTGTCCTTTAAATATGATCAGTCGTTCTAAAGTATTTTCTCTCTCTCTCTCTCTCTCTCTCTCTCTCTCTCTCTCTCGCGCACGCGCGCGCGTTTCAGCAAGGGTGGAGGAAGGGAAGGAAACACTACAGTTATCTAATTTTGGGGATTCACTGTTTTGTGTCGCTGGATCCTTCAAGGGGCCTTTCACAATTATGGTGAGCAAGGCAACCTCTCTCAGAATCCTCAACAGTCTCTTCTCAGTGCCACCTTCTGTTGGATTTTCTTCCTCCTGTTGAACACAACTCTCCTTCAAAATCATTATGAAGTTAGCAAGCGAGGCAGCATTTCACAGAAAGCATCTCACTCATATGATGCCGCTGGCCTGCATGCCTGGAGGTCAGAAGCAGGAAGAGATTGGTGAGCTTGTGGGTATTTACAAGAGATCTCCAAGTATTGGGGATGAAGTAGATGAGAGCATTGGCGTGCATATCAAGGAAATTCGCTGGGCAAGTTAGGTTGTGATATTTTGTGATTTTAAGTACGTTAGGGCGGACTGTGAGAAGTGTAAAGTCTGGGACAATGAAAGGTTGAAATGTCTCCAAAGTGTGTTGTATACGTTGCTGGAAGAGTACATTTCCAGTCCTACCAGACATGGAACTGTCCGAAATCTGGTTCTAGTAAATGAGGCAGGCCATGTGGAGAACAGCAGAATGGCGGAGCATTTGGAAAATAGAAATCGGAATACGACAAATACTGAAAATTGGTTGGACGTGGGTCGAAATCAGGCTAAGTTTAAGATCCTCGGCTGGATCTTAGGCATCTAAATTTTGAACGTGACGACGCTGATTAATAATGCATTATGGTTGATAAATCATTCAATGGGAATGGGAGAATTTCAAAAGAAAGATAAATATGGTCGAAACTAAGTATATGCATATGGGTAATAATTATAAGCTAAGCAATGATAGCGTGAATAAATCACGATATTGATGGGAATAAAGGAAGAAAAATGAGGCATTTATACATTCTGAAATATTCATTGTACTAGAAATTTGGAAGAGATTCGGAAATGCAGGAGAGAGGCTAAGGCTGGAATAAGATGAAAATGAGCTCTGCAGATGTCGAGAGTGTGGTCCGAGCAAAGCACGAAATGTCAGGCAGCATTCTCTGAAGTTAACCAGTAAAGCTTAAACAGTTGTTAAGAAGTCGTTTTGGATCCTTGGTTTTATCAGTGAGGTAAAATGCTGAAAAGGGAGAAGTGCTGCTACACCTCTAAAAAAAAACCATTTGTCAGAACCGGGTCTCTGGCTCAGTTCCTGGTACCTTACTTAAAGAAGAATATCATATTTCCTACAATTATTCCATAAATCAAAATTTCCTTTGGGAAGGAAGGTTAGAAAGGTTTGTTCTGCTTGGAGCACAGAAATTAAGAGATGACCTTATTGGACAGCTCAATATTACAGACAATATTTACAGTGCAACGAAGGACATTCTGTTTCCACAAAATGGTGCATTAAAAACAAAGGAGTAAAAGTATCAATATTGTTAACAAGAGAGCCAGAAGTGAGGTGAAGAGAGATTTCTTTACTCATACAGTTATTCGAATTTGGAGTGTGTTGTCCAGGAAAGTGTAAGACAAATTCCCTATGACGTTTCAAAAGAGATTTGGATAGACGTTTGAAAGTGATGACATCAGAGGGCTCTGAAAATTGGCCTGGAGAATAGGCTCCGCTGATTCGCTCTTTCTTGAGCTACTTTATACACATTGTGTTTCATAGCCTTCTTTTGATCTGCGAAGTTTTATGATTGTATGTTGTTTTAATTTTTAGTGTGGTGCATATCTAAACATAATCTCAACATTTTCCAATTATAAATGATATAAAACATGTCTTCTTTTGTATTATATTTGCCCGTGCAACTGGCATGAATTTATTCGTCGTTTGCATGAAATGACGCATCTTTTTGACTCTCTCCATATGACATGTAGCAACTGTTCTAGGCCATCGCCTAACCGTTTCAATTACCCGAGATGCTCTATTTCTTACTGCAGAGCTTTTGGCAGACAATTGATCTTTTTTCTGAAGTTAAGCAGGACTTGCAATGAAATAACGTGCACAGAATCGTTCACAATTATTGATAAAAGCACAAAAAACAATAAGATTGGTCTCAGTGGTGAAAATTTCCGAACACATATTTTGTCAAGGAGCTGATGAGACCGTTTCCCATTCGATTTTGAAATATTAATATCATGACGCCTTATTTACATTTGAGAGGGTACTCACAGATCGAGGTTTTCCGTCACATTCCATCACATTTGAACGTTTCGGATCCTTCTGCATCGTCCACAAGAAACTGAATTTGCTGGACTATTAGCTTTGCTTTCTTGAATTTGCTGAGTTTGGACCCACTGCATGCTATTTCAAGAGATTGATGAGACACAGAGTCGCTCTGCAGGATATTAAACATGACTAGCATTTATCTCTTCTCACTTTTTCCTGTTTAAATCCAGCAGTGATCGTGCTGAAAGGACACACCAGCACTTTCTTTATCTCCTCTCGGAACTTGTTCTGGGAGATTGCGTATGTGAAGACGTTGTTGCAGGAACTGATCAACTGAAGAATATTAACCATCTCTTGAACGATGTACCGTGGGTCATTAAAATCCAGGCAAGAGAAGTAGCCTTCACCTGTAACTCGCACGTAGAGAAAATGCCCGAGATAGCTTGCCCACAATAGGAGGAAGCTGATGGAGATTGTGAAGAGCAAGACTATGGACTTCTTGCGATTGGCCATCTCCATATCACCACGATTGTCAACACCACGGAGCCTCCTGCGTGCTCTGCTGGTTGCAAAGATATGCCTTACGGTCAAGTTGTTCAGAAGCAGGATGAGCAAGAATGGGAGAAAAGGTGTTAAGGTGTGGTCCAACCAGTCATAGACTTACCAGATTGGCCAAGTATAGAAGATCACTCGAACGTCACAAAACCAGGCCACTCCATTCACAGTGTACAAAGGATGAAGTAGAAATGGATGTTCTTGATACAGCTCAAGGCATATATTACTCCAATCACCAACGATGCAGTTTTCTCCTTGCAGTATCTGGCCTTCAATCTTTGGCAACAAATGGCTACAAAGCGGTCGAAGGTGAAGGCCACGGTCAACCAGACTGAACTATCCCAGCTGCAACGGACCAGCACTGCACCGAGTGTGCAAGCAAGCGTAGTGGACAGGTAACTGTCCCGAAAGTAAATGCGTCCAATCCGGTTCAGTACAAGAGTGGTAAAGATGACAATCACGTAATAGGTGATGCATCGGGAAAGTCCACACCGTCCTCGGGAGAGGATTGCAATTGCTATCAAGTTTGCTGTGAGAGGTATAGACAGAGATATGTTATGATGCATATGCCACCAGCTTTTGAATCATCTAATGTATTGCTCAAGTTTACCCTTTAAGATTCTGGCTTTGTCAAATCCGTTGATAAATGTTCAACATCCAGTGCTGGATTAATTACTTTTCAGCACATGGAGTCAACGCAAACTACCCCTTCATAAATTCAACGCCTCCCCCACCCCACCTTTGACAGTGAATCAAATAAGCATCTGCAAAATGCAAAATATTTGCTGCGACGTTTTGATGCATACCATGTCCCATCCATCCAGCAACACTATGTTTGCTGATGTAAAATATGTCTCCATCCAACAGCATTTCGGTGGCACTTTCTAACTTTCCAATTAATACATATCCTCGTCACGTCAATCGGTGTCATATATTGTTATTAACTGAGGTTACAGCTGATCGCCAAATCTGCCATTTCTTGAATTCCTGATATATGTCCAAAAGTGGTGATGATGTCCTGCACTGCCCATACCATATATTGTGCGATTTAATGTCTCAATGGCTCCATCGTTCCATCTTATTTCCAATTATCTGTGTAATGTTATGAAATATTCAAGCTTTGTGCACTGTGTTCTATTTTATCCTTATGTCTCTCATGGTGACCTTCATTTGTTTAAGGTCTCATGAAAGACCCCTTCGTATTTAAGGCAATCCTCTATGGATCAAGTCAAACGCGACGATTTCAAATAGAAATCAAAGATACGCAACCAACATTCATGATGTCAGTGTCAACTACATCGAACAAAAGTGAAATAGGCTGACCCATTACAAAATCCATACGGAAAATACTCCATTGGTAACATTTTAAAGCATAATCCATTTTTTTAAAATTGCATTTCCACTCAATTCCTCAACCCTTTCTGAAATTCAATGGTTGAAGATCAAGTACTGCAACGACCACGTGCCATGAATGAATAAAGGAAGTCCCCAAATCTCATTAAAAATCTCCATTGTGAACATGCTGGACTGCAATATTTGCATCGGTCCAGTAATCAAAATGTAGATTGCTATGCCAATAAACTAAATTATATTTGATCTCGCAACTATCAAGTAGAATTATTGTAATATAATAATGGCACAACCCCGTCGTAATCCGTGTTTCTGCATTACGACGGGATTCGTTTGTGCAACACTAAAAACGAAAACGCAATGCTCTGAAAATAGTGGATTAATATTAATAGAACACCTGTAATTTTAATTTCTAATTCAACATTAAACTGTATCATATCATAGAATGCAACCATATAAATTACCACGTGCTCACATTAACAGACAATTGAAAAATTTTCAATACATATAAGAACATGAGCTTGATCATGAATAAAAGACGCAACCATTCGTAGCTAAAAAAAACAAAGTTTTGTAGTTAACGTTATTTACCAAGGACACCAATAAGTGCGAGAATGGTGTAGCAAATGGCAAAGAATGGGCCGTTCGCTGCACCGTGCATTGTCTTTCAAAAAGTGGAAGTACTCCCGAAGCTTCACATGTTATCTCTAAGACGCAAACAAATCATCCCTCATTTATTTTGAGTAAGCAAGTCCACAGAGGCAAATAACTGACAACACGTGCATTCAGAATATTTCATTGAACCAGCGTGTTTACTCACCCATGTGTGCCCAACTCTCTTTCCCATCAGGAAGATGAATCACCTCAAAGAACGTCTAAGAAAATTTACTGTTACAAATGCCACAATTGCCACAGACCATGCCTGCATGAATTCATATCTTAGAATCGCTTATGTTAAATACTGATACGTGCCCCGATCACTATTTTTTGTTTCTTCTCATCATTGCGATATTCCCAATTAATGCACGTTCATAGGTATCCGTTTACAGTAGTATTTGGCACCTCATCAGGTGTTCGAGTATTTTATATGATCATGTTGGGCAATGTCATTATTGACTGAAAATCCGCAGCAGTTAGTTGACTTCTGGCTAATTAGGAATGAGCGATAACTTCTGTCATAATAATCAAAACACACCTCCCAGAAATGACGAAGAATGAAAAATCGAACTATTGTTCCTGCTCTATCTGAACTTTCACAGCAAATATGTATCTTTTGTGATATTCTTTAACACAACAAGGAGAATTTTTTTATAGATCTTCCTTCTGTGCCTTCATTTGTGTTCTTATGTGGAAATATTCAGTTTGCAAACAATGCTATAAAGTATCAGGTAAATACGTAAATAATTATGACAGCTTGACATTGCTTGCCATCGACTGCTGCTAATGGATGCGTCAGTTGTAGAGAGAAAGTACCTGGAACCGAGGATTATGTGGGAAGCAAGAGAGGAAATTGCAGAGCCGTTGGCAATAATCTTTTCGTCGTCACTGTCAACGGGGGGTGGTACCAGGGGACTGGAGAGTGGCGAATGTTGTGCCCCTGTTCAAAAAAAGGAACAGGGATAACCCCGGGAATTACAGGCCAGTTAGTCTCACTTCGGTTGTAGGCAAAGTAATGGAAAGGGTATTGAGGGATATGATTTATGAGTATCTGGAAAGATACTGCTTGATTAGGGACAGCCAGCACGGATTTGTGAGGGGTAGGTCTTGCCTTACAATACTTATTGAATTCTTTGAGGAGGTGACCAAGCATGTGGATGAGGGTAGAGCAGTGGATGTAGTGTACATGGATTTTCGTAAGGCATTTGATAAGGTTCCCCATGGAAGGCTTATGCGGAAAGTCAGGAGGCATGGGATAGTGGGAAGTTTGGCCAGTTGAATAGAGAACTGGCTAACCGGTCGATGTCAGAGAGTGGTGGTAGATGGTAAGTATTCAGCCTGGAGCCCAGTTACAAGTGGAGTTCCGCAGGGATCAGTTCTGGGTCCTCTGCTGTTTGTAATGTTGATGAATGACTTGGAAGAGGGAGTCGAAGGGTGGGTCAGTAAATTTGCCGACGATACGAAGATTGGTGGAGTTGTGGATAGTGAGGAGGACTGTTGTCGGCTGCAAAGGGATTTAGATATGATGCAGAGCTGGGCTGAGGAGTGGCAGATGGAGTTCAACCCTGTCAAGTGTGAGGTTGTCCATTTTGGAAGGACAAATTAGAATGCAGAATACAGGGTTAACGGTAGGGTTCTTAGTAAGGTGAGGAGCAGAGGGATCTTGGGGTCTATGCTCATAGCTGTTTGAAAGTTGCCACTCAGGTGGACAGAGTTTGTAAAAAGGCCTATGGTGTATTAGCGTTCATTAGCAGAGGGATTGAATTCAAGATTCGTGAGGTGATGTTGCAGCTGTACAGGACCTTGGTAAGGCCACATTTGGAGTACTGTCTGCGGTTCTGGTCGCCTCATTTTAGCAAAGATGTGTAAGCTTTGGAGATGGTACAGAGGAGATTTACCAGTATATTGCCTCGAATGGAGAATAGGTCGTACGAGGATAGGTTGAGAATGCGAGGCCTTTTCTCATTGGACCGGCGAAGGATGAGGGGTGACTTGATAGAGGTTTATAATCTGATCAGGGGAATAGATAGAGTGGACAGTCAGAGAATTTTTCCCCGGGTACAACTGAGTGTTACAAGGGGACATCAATTTAAGATGAAGAGTTGAAGGTATAGGGGGGATGTCAGGGGTAGGTTCTTTTTCCAGAGAGTGGTGGGGGCGTGGGCCGAGGGCCTGTTCTGTGCTGAAGAGTTTAGATTAGTTACAGTGTGGAAACAGTCCCTTCAGCGCAACAAGTCCACACCGAGACCCCCACTCCTACATTTACCCCTGCACCTAACACTACGGGCAATTTAGCATAGCCAATTCACCTAACCTGCACATTTCTGGACGGTGGGAGGAAACCGGAGCACCCAGAGGAAACCCACGCAGACACGGGGAGAATGTGCATGACTCCACACAGTCAGCTGGCTGAGGCGTGAATTGAACTCGGGTCTCTGGCGCTGTGAGTCAGCAGTGCTAACCACTGTGCCACTCACGCCAATTTCACCCTCTTCTGTAGTTGACAAGATTCGAAACTGCGTGGGAATGCCCCAATGGATTTCAAGTCCATCGCCTTCACTACTCAGCCACAACTACAGATAAACTATTCTTCTATGTTCTATGTTGAAGTGATGAGTTATGAATCCATTGGGACTGCGGGTTGCATTTCGTCAGATCGCAAATTTCAAAGGACTTCCAGCTGTGTTCATTTTGACAGACTGAAAACCCATCTGAACCAACGCCCATTTCTCTCAGGTCCAGACATTTTTTATTGATAATCAGGAAACTCGAGTTCTGAACCAGAGGTGTACCAGACTAAGAGGGAAATATTTCGGTATATCTCCTGTGAGTTCCATGTGCTTCACGTCGGCAAGGTCCTCCGACAAAAGGCAGCTTTAGGTGGAGCACAACCTACTTCTCCAGATAATGAGAATGTTTTGTGGTCAGTTGGGATATGGAAAGGACAGTGAGCTGAAATAGTTGTACTCGCTGCTCTTGTGCAAATTTCAATTTCCAAGATGCACCGACCCAAAACCTGCAGTTTCCCCACGGGATGAAAACGGAGTTTGATAGTCTGGAACTTCGCTCCTCTGCAATTGACGATTAAGGGGTAACCTCATTGCCATGAGCATTTCAAAGGTCAGAACACACAAGCGCTGGAAACTTGGACTGCATGAGATGGATCCTTGATATTCTTCACCGAGACGATGTCACAAAGGCTAATTTTCAATGCCGTATAAACACACCGACAGGGAGAAATTGATCTGGAGGCAAAATGATCGCAATTGAAAAGTTAAAAACGGAATCAGTGAGAGAAGACAGAAGAGAGCCGTCTTTTTCCCTGATACCTTACTAGTGACGATTTGGTGCACTCAGACCCACAGTCAGTGTTCCATTCCCGATCAGGGAGTTCGAATTCATGAATTCTACTAATTTATCGTGAAGACACTTGTTATGAAGTTGAAGGCGTATAGTGTACCGTTAAGGGAGAGTGAATGTTGTTCTGAACTGAGAACTTACAAATATCTGCCACATGACTAACCAGCAGTCTCATAGTGTTCGGGAAAATTGAAGATGTGGCAGATTTGGCTGTGAAATAGATACCTGAGTTTGTTACCTTTTAACAATTCGGTCTTTTCTATGCCCCAGGAAATGCAAACCCAATCCAACTTGAATTTATTGCTTTTGCCAACATCCAGGAATTAGACGATCCAGTGCTGGAGGCATAAAAAAGTCAGGTAGATTCAAAGTCAGACAGAGTAACTGATATCAAGAGTGTAACTGTCAACGAAACACTCTCAATCCAAGGTACCTTTATAAATTGAAACATATTTGCAGTAAAAGGACGAACTTGATGCAAGGAGATCTTCAGCCAGAAAAAGGAACATACTGACAACCACAGCCCCTGCATCGATTTAAGATTAAGTTGCTATAATTTCAATAAGTGTTCCACTGGAACTACACAATTTTATTGAGTTAGAGGCAGATATTTAGCAGTTAAGAGAAAGCGAGGGTTGATTTGTGAATAGTTGTTAAAATCAATCGATACCCTTTTCTTTAAATCGTGGAATTTTGGAGTTTGGTATCACTCATATTTTAGCATATTAAGAGGCGAGATGAGGTAATCTGGGTGTTCAGTTTAATTAATAGAAGGGTTCACTGCCGTGTCATTACACATCACTAATGATTAAATTTCAGAAGCAGCATATACGCTGAATTGTTTCAAGCTTCATTCCGATTTACATAAATCTGAACAAATTCAAAGAAACTTAGTGGTCTGACAGAACCTATGGAGAAAACAGAGTTAACAGGGACCGTTTGTTAGATCTGGGGTCGTTATTCATGGCAGCCATTACATTTGTTGGTTGTTCACCTTGTAATTCCTGTTTCTGCCTATCTCCCCGTTACAAACCAACAAGCTATGACGCACGTGTTTGCGGTATTCTAATGTCGTGATGGGTCACGTGCCTAACGTTGGGTACGAAGATTGTCAGTTTGACTCCTACCTGGAGTGGAGCGTTCTGCTTTCCCATATTTGAATTTGACAAATTTCCTGACGGAAATTTCCTGACACATGTTCGCTGAGTGCTGTCTTGCCAGGCTCCTTGGGTCAGTGTGATTCTGAAATTTCTTGTGCACATGAGAAGGTTGGAGGCTCTATCCCAGCTCACCGCCCATTTAATATCTCACCTAACCACAACGCTTGTCATTGTCTGGGGAAATGGCTTGCGTTACACCTAAAGTTGCCTTTTGTCAACGAATCTTGCGTTGGGGGTCCAAAGACTTGACGTAAGGGACATAGAGTGGATATAATCGTGAGGCATCTACCCCTCTCGGGCAAGCGTCTGCGTGAGTTAAAATGAGGACGTGTTACTTAAGGGGATTATAACGCAATGGAACCAATTCAACTCAGGCCCATTATTAAGTCATTTACGATCGCAAAGGAATACTTTCCCGTTTGCCCTGGAAACACCAGGGCACACGAGGCACTCAAATAAATACTGGAAACTTGCAATGGAATAGATAAATGGCTGTGAGCCACACCGAACGATGGTCCACATAGCATTTCTTCACACTGTAATAACTGTAAGAAATTGAGGATCTGGTCTGCAGCGAAAATGGTCACAAAGTAAATGGCAAACACAGTGTCAAGGAACAAAGATATCACGGCACGTGTTGGCATCCCTGGTAGTCTCGTGGTCAAGATGCGACACTCTCACCGCTGCCACCCGGGCTTGATGCCGGTCATGAAATAGGAGTTCGGTTCTATTCATTCATCATGGTGACAAGCATTTCTCATGGATTTTTAGAATCAGGAAATATTCTCTGTAGTTGGCACGTAATTGATATTGTTGCAAACACTACTAAGGTTAACATTAAACAAAGAACCGTGAATGATGGAAATCTGAAAATAAAATAGGAATTGCTAGAAATTCTCAGCAGGCCTGGCAATATCTGTGAGAGAATCATCGTTAAAGTTTCAGATGGACAACACCGTTTTGTTATTTTTGCGATATGATAATGCTGGAGAAATCATCAGTTTTATCTTGCAAAGCAGCATATTTATCAAAATCTATCTAAAGCTTAAAACCGTCAATATATAAAAAATAAAAATGGTATACCCGCTCTAATGTTGCGTCCGTTGCCCCGAGCTGGTGAAAGGTTTTGAATAAATGGTTAGCTCTTGTCTTTTCGTTTCTGATCGTTAGCAAATTTGTCGAATGAAGAATTGAGCCTTTCACTGTGTACCACAATACCTGCCTCTATTTGCAAATCTTTATCTCTGCATATGGAACTCGCCCATTTTTTCACTCTCCAACTCTCGATCCACATACATCATTTCCGATTTGTGCTCTGTGTAAACTCTAAAAGCTGGACACACTTTGAGGTTGGAGCTGCGGAGGAGAACCCCCGACCCCTCCGCCGACGCACTCCTAACCCTCGACTGCAGTGTGCAGCACAGGACTGACGTGCTCCGAAAACTGCCTCTTACTTCTTTCTCAGGGAAGGAAACATGTATTTCCTCAAAATATCATGAGCCTTTAGATTTCGATATACAATCCATAGACAACTGCAAAGTAAACGCAATGTCAGCACAATAATAGAATGACAATGATGTCTTTATTGTTGGCGTAACATGAAAGAATGGTGACTGGAGATAATGAGAATGATCAGTTTGTCAGGTTTGCCATGAGTACAGCATTCTGCAGTAAGTCTGCAGTGTCTCCTGTCTCAGCTCGTTATTCCAACCAAACTGGGGATGAAGGAGTGAGTATAATACAATTCGAGAAAGTGAGGTGCTCGTGGTACGGGGAAAGAAAGGCCAGGTTGAAGTTATATTGATCAAAAAGTGCAAAGAATTCCGCGAGTTCTATTCCACGACTCTCAAAGTAAATTTGAACATTGAGTCAGTAGGTAATAACTACAAATACAATGATGGTATTTATTTTGGGAGAACTTGCATATGAAACGAGGGATTTATTTCGGAGGCGCCGTAAGACTGCATTCAGAACACGTTTGGAGTGTTATCTTCAGTTTGGATCACATATCTCCGGAAGGACGTCCTGGCCCTGGAACGAATTAAGAGGAGGTTCATGAGAATGGCCCTCGGAATTTAAAGCTGAAGATTTGGGGAAAGTTTGAGGATACTTATTCTCCACTCGATTCGGTTCAGAGGATTAAGGAGGGATCCGACTGAAACAGAAATAATGCTGAATCAGCTAGACATAGCAGTTGTTGACAAGCTGTTTCCATTGCGAAAACAGACGAGCACACGAGGGCACAATCTGAGAGTAACGGGAAGAACTTACAGCACGAAGATAAGGACAAACTTCTTAAGCCAGAGAATGGTGAATGCATGGAATTCATTGCTACAGAGGGGTGTGCAGGCCAGCTCATTCAGTGTATTAAAGAACGAGATGGATAGGTTCTTGACTGTCAAGGAGATTAAGGGTTACAGGGAGAAAGCTGAGAACTTACCAGCTATCACTGAATGCTGGACCAGTGTCGGGAAGGTGAATGGCCTGATTTCTGCTTCTGTCTTATTTTCTTATTGCTGATACTGATATAAACCTGCTAACTAGGGAATTTAGTAGTCGTGAAAGTGGCTGGGTTTGGGGGTTCACGAAAGTTCTTGTTGAGCTGTAGCTCAATAAAACCCCTCTCAGTCACCATTTCCTCTGTTCAGCCAGCTCTCTTTATCAGCTCCCCACCTCCCTGCCATCGCATGGAGCCCAGAGTCCTTTTGGCCACACCGGTAGCCAGTCACAAGGACATTTGTTGATCAGTTGGGGCATTTCACAAATAAATATCGTAGCTTCCTACTCACCTGTTCTGTGTGCAGCCTGAGAGAATAGCAGATACTTTTAGCTGCATTTTGCAAACTGCTCTGTGATTGGGAAAATGAAACTCTGTTGTAAAAATGGAAGTAACAGAGCTATTAGAAATACATGATAAAATCAACCAGAATCAGCATGATTTTGTGAAGAGGAAACCATAGCTGACACGTTTATTAAAATAACTTGTGGAGTTAGCAGCAAGATAGATTTTGGGGAAACCAACAGACAGAATATGTTTGGATTTCAAACATTGATTCTGCATGGTATTGCATGTGAGATTAATTCAAAAAGGAAGAACCCTTGAGCTAACACTGCTGAGGAGAAAGGTCAGCCAAGGATATTGATCAAGACTTAGGTAATGAATTGAAGACACTGAGTTGAGACTAAAAGAGTATCTTTATGATCGCGAATTGTAACATGTAGAAACCGACGTTCATCAGTGTTGAAGCTACATCTATTTAAAATAAATACTAACCACCAATTCTCTTTGCACTTCTTCCAAGTCACCTGTACAATCGAAACGAATGCATTGTCGTCAAGTTTGCAGAACACCAAACGGACATGGAGGCAGCTAGTGAGGATGGGACAACAAATTACAGAGAGGGATAGACAACTAAGCAAGTGGACAAAAAACATAGTGGATAGAATATGGTTTGGGAAAAATTGAGGTTTATGCATTTTGGCAGGACGAATCGAGGAGTTGAATATTAATTAATGGGGAAAACATGCAGAAATATGCAGTACAGAGAGAGTTGTGGAGCCTTCTGTTGAAAGATGAAAAGATCGCATCCATGTTCTGATGGTAATAAGCAAGTTAAATGATAGATCTATCTTTTCGTAAAGAAAATGCCGGGAAACTATGGAAGTTTTGCTAAAACAACACAAGATGCACATCGCCTTACTTCAGGAATGGCAGTCCAGAAAACATTCACAGGAGTGATGGCGGAAATCAATTCATTTTTTTCGAGGGATGAGATTTTCCAGACTGCTTCTGATATTATCGATATTTATAAGAATGAGACAAGACGTTACTGATAGGTTAAAAAAAAACAATACGAGGGGTTTTGGCGGGATAGATTCAGAGCTTTTGTTTCTACTTGTCTGTGAGTCTTGGACCAGAGGACATTATCTCAGAGAAAGGAGTCACATATTTAAGATAGAAATGTGGAGGAATTCCATCTCTCAGGGTGCTGAATCTATGGAATTATTTTCCGCAGTGTGCTTTCGAGATTGGCTGATCAGTGTATCTAAGGCTGAGAGAAACAGATTTTTAATTAGTAAGGGAATCAAGGCTAAGGGAATAAGGCAGGAAAGTCGAGCTGACGATTATTACATTAGCCCTGATCTCATTGAATGGTGAGAGTCGACTCTATCGGTTGAATTGCCCGTTCTTCACCTCCACTTATCTTGATTTCTTCTTTTACTGGGCACTCACCAGTCCCTTTTTTAAAATGTTTTCAGCGAAATTAACAGGGGAGGAAGATTTGCAGTGAGGAGTCTTAAAACCAAACATCACTTCTGTATCTGTCACGATACAATTTATTACAGCCTGAATATCATTGGATTTTGAAAATGGAAGGGAAAAGCATCATTCACAGCGGGGAGAAACCGTAAACGTGCTGTCCGTGTGTTAAGGCTTCAACAGAACGAACAGGTTGATTAAAAGTGTGCACGCTTTTCAACAGAACGCACAGGTTGATTGCAAGGTGCACGCTTTTCGCTGGAAGCGTTTTTAAACGCTGTTGGCCTGAAGGCCTCTACAGCCTTACCGTCTGGAAAAGTGCATCTTTTTCATTTACCACGGAGATAAAGCCAGCATGTGAATGGACCGCCTTCCTCTGTAGCGAGTACAGTCTCACGGCGTAGAATGCTGGGTACTTACCCAGCCATTGAATCCAATTGTTACAGAATGCTGAAATATATTCATTACTAATTTTATTTTTCCTGCATTTCAATCTTCTGCTTCCAACTAATCTTTAGAAAGCAAAATTGGCGGGTAAATAGACAACTCAAATTGCATATATCTATCACATCTCTTAAATCCTCTCGACAACATAACCTTGGCATTAAAATCCTTGATTCCTCAAACATTTTGTAAATTCCCATCCTGAACTGACGGTGAAGGATTTTAGAGAGCCCTTTAACATGTGCATGGTTGAGGCTCAAACGAAGAGATATATTTGTTTCTTCTGAATGTCTCTCAATATATTTATTTCATCATCTCATTTCACCGAGAAGTGGAAGATATGAAAACTGAAGTGTTTCTCTGATCTGCCCTTTCACAATATAAACACAGTCGCGGTGGTGAGAGGTCATTCTTCTGTTTCGACTGTAGGAAAGCATTCACACCATCAACCACCCTGCTGAATCAGTAGCAAGTTCACACAGATGACAAACCATTTAATTGGCCAGAAGATGGGAAATGCTTTAAAATCTCTGGGTCACTGATATCCCATCGACATGTGCTCAGTGAGGAGATATTATTCAGGCTCTCTCACTGAGGAAATTTGTTCAAACAATCATCTGATCTCATTGAAGGCCAGCAGATTCATATTGGGAGGGACCATTGACCTGTTCAGAATGTGGGAAAACATTTAATCGGAAATCCACCCTGCTCAAACAACAGCGAATTCACACAAAGGACGGACCTGAAAACTGCTCGGACTGTGCCAAGTGCTGAAAATGCTCTGGTGCTCTGATGTCCCGTAAACATGTTCACAATAATGACAGACCGTTCGGCTTTTATCACTGTGGGAGTGAATTCGAATGTTTATCTCAAATGCTCAGCGACCTCACACTGGGGACCGGCCATGCACTTGCACTCAGTGTGGGAAGGGATTCGCTGCAATATCCAAAATGCTGAATCAACAGCAAGTTCATGAGTAATGACAGCGACTGCAGTTTACTGTGAATATGCACATGCTTCATAATGTCCCTCCATCTCGGCCATACGATTTGGTTTTCAAATCAAATCTATTGTGAAGTTCCGTCAAAGAGATCAAATTCTTTTTTTTAATTGATGACGAATGATGCACGTTGGGGGCCTGTTTCTGCTGAAGTTAGAGCATGGCACATATAACATAGTACATTGAAAACAAAACATAGAATATTGAACAATACAGCATAGTACAGGCCCTTCGGCCATCGAAGTTGCATCGAACTTTAAAACAACCTTAAGCCCATCTCAACGACACTGTTCCAATGCCATCCATCTATTTATCAAATGACCATTTAAATGCCCTGAAGTTTGAAGAGGGTAAAAGCGAGTACTGCAGATGCTAGAGATTGGAGTCCAGTGTGGTGTGCTTGAAAAGCATAGCAGATCAGGCAGAATTCATCAGGACTGTCCAAAAGAAGACCTTTTACCCAAAACGTCGATTCTACGGCTCCTCGGATGCTACCTGGCCTGCTATGCTTTTCCAGCACCAGACTCTCGATCAAAAATTGAAGAGTTTGGTACTTTGGCACGAAGAGTATTCACACCCTTACTACGGTCTGAGTAAAGAAGCTATCTCTGAAATCTGCCCAATATATGTCTCCCCTCAGATCAATGCTATGTCCCCTCGAGTTAGCCATCACCACCCGAAGTAATGAGCTCCTACTGTCCTCTTTTCTCCTCCTCTGATCATATTGCCTGTGTATATTAAGTCACCTCTTAATCGTCCTCTCTCGAACGAAGACAGTCTCAAGCCACTCAGACATTCCCCTGACGTCACTCACGTGAAATCAGACAGCATCCTGGTAAAAAGAAATCTGTGTACTGACGACAAAAATAAAACGGATTGGCTCTGATTGAATGCACAGTATCATTGATCTGCTTATTGACGATTGAGTACAACCTGGTTGCACTGTAGTTACTGCCTTGCATTACTTTGCTGATAATGGAGAGTTCATCTACATTAGTAGAATAATCGGTGGGGTTGATTTGTCCTGTTTTTGTGGAGTTGACATTACCAAGACCAGTTTTAAAGAATGTGCATCAATCCGAATGTTGGACCAGGTTCGCTGTTGTGAAAACGATAGCAATGCACTGAATATTTTGACCATTCATCTTAGGACTAAACAGCAGGCCAAGCTCAAAGGTCCAAATGACTGCCTGCTCTTCCGACACGTCGATGCTGGAGAGCTTCAGAGGGGACTGATAACGAATCGCACAGATTTATATCATTCCGCATTTCTGCCTGAAGGTTCTTGGCAATACTTTAGCGTTATCTGTTGCACGCATTGTGATGGGATCCCCCATCTTCCTTGTGAAGAGAAACTGCCTTTGAGTTGAGTTGCTCCTTTCCAGTCCATCTTGTTTAAGTGAGCACAGATCAAACTGTCTCACTCAGTGGCCTGCACTGTCAATCGGCTCAGCCCCGCTCCTCCCTCACTCCGTGGTTGGAAGATAAGCCACCCTGCCCCCAAAGTTGCTGTTCAGTCGCTGCTGTCAATCATCGGCCAGCAGAGAGTGGTGGGAAGCGGTTGCGCTGGAGAATACCGGCGAGGGCGACACAATCCACGGGCTGCAGCCGAATGGACTGGGCTGAGGCATATTTACAGCGTGAGGCGAGAAAATACCCAGCATCTGCCGGAAATTTAAAAGCAGACGATTTTGTCTTTGCTCTGAGTTGGAGTCAGCTGCAGGTTTTGTTCATGAAGCAGGCCAGTGTCAGCAGTCGAGGCTGAATCTGTGAATTATAACAGAGAGTGATGGTGTGGGAATGTAGATTGGAACAAGGATTGGAAACACTGCCTTAATTCTGCCTAACACATATATGAGTTTATTAATCAGCATGAAGAGAATGATAAATCAGGATGGACTACGAGACTGCTTCCAGATGTAATTGAGAATGGGTGGGGAAAAAATGAACAAAGGATACTTCAGCAGGTTAGGAGAAACCACCAAGCCATGACAGGCTCCAGCAATGAGACATTTTAGCCATGAAGTTCTATTGGAGAAGGCTGAAAGAACATTTTTGAAAAACGTTTTCAAAGTCATGCAAGTTCCGAACAGAAAAGATAGTGATAGACTGTTTCCAGTCGGAAAAATAATGTTGACAAGAACCGTGGAGATGTCAAATAAATAAAACAGAATTAAATGTGATGTGAGAAAGAAACTTCACACAGCGAGTAATTAGAACAAGAATGTATTGTATTGATGCGGTTTCTTTCAAGGACATTACATAACTTTTAATCAGATACAACGTACATCAGTACCTGGAGAATGCTAGGAAATTGCTGAAAGTCAGAAAGCGTGGATGTAGTCATGCAATGATTTGAATGGCCTCCTTCTTTCCTTAACAATTCGGTGAATCACAATTTAGAACTGAAACTACACACTGTTAGTAAGGAATATATCACTAATATCTGACATTTTGTTTGGTCGATCAAGCGTGATCAGATTAATTATTTGTGATGGTGAGTGAATAAAATTAATTATCAAAGACATTGCAGTCTCGAATTGTGACTTGTGTTTTCGAAAAAATGTTTCCAAAGCGGAATTTGGATTCTGGTAGAGGTTGGTGGAGAGTGTGGTGTATGGAATTATAACTTTAAAGGGAACCAGAAGGAAAACATGTTTAACAGGAGCTAAAATTGCCTGGCAAAATTTCGATTCTGTATTGCAGAGCTGAGTTTTACAATTTTGTTTTCAATTGATCGTGTAACAGATGATATACTGATGGGAACTTACTAGAACATAGACCATAGAACAGTGAAGAATACAGCGCCCTCGATGTTGCGCCGATCCAAGCCCACCGAACCTACACTAGCCCACTATCCTCCATATGCGTATTCAATACCCGGTTAAATGTCCATAAAGAGGGAGAGTCCACCACTGCTACTGGCAGGGCATTCCATGAACTCGCAACTCGCTGAGTAAAGAATCTACCCCAAACATCTGTCCTATACCTATCAACCCTTAATTTAAAGCTATGCCCTCTTGTAATAGCTGACTCCATATGTGGCAAAAGGTTCTCATGGTCCACCCTATCTGAACCCCTAATCATCTTGTATACCTCTATCAAGTCACCCCTAAACCTTCTTTTCTCCACTGAAAACAACCCCAAGTGCCTCAGCCTTTCCTCATACGATCTTCCTACCATACCAGGCAACATCCTGGTAAACCTCCTCTGCACCCGTTGCAGTGCCTCCACATCCTTCCTATAGTATGGCGACCAAGACTGCACACAATACTCCAGATGCGGCCGCACCAGTCTTATACAACTGCAACATGACCTCAGGACTCCGGAACTCACTTCCTCTACCAATAAAAGCCAGTACGCCATATGCCTTCTTCACAGCACTATTTACCTGGGTGGCAGCTTTCAAAGATCTGTGTACATGGGCACCAAGATTCCTCTGCTCATCCACACTACCAAGTATCCGACCATTAGCCCAGTAAACCCATCTTTTTGTTATTCTTACCAAAGTGAATCATCTCACACTTACCTACATTGAACTCCATTTGCCAACTTTCTGCCCAGCTCTGCAACCAATCTATATCCCGCTGTAACCTGACACATCCTTCCTCACTGTCAACAACTCCACCTTCTTTGGGATCATCCGCAAACTTGCTCACCCAACCTTCTAGCCCCTCCTCCAGGTCAGTTATAAAAATGACAAACAGCAATGGTCCCAAAACAGATCCTTGCGGAACACCGCTAGTAACTGCAAGCCAAGATGAACCTTTACCATCAACTACTACCCTCCGTTCTCTTCCAGCCAGCCAATTCCTAATCCAAACCTCCAACTCACCCTCAATGCCATACCTCCGTATTTTTTGCAGTAGCCTACAATGGGGAACCTTATCAAACGCCTTACTAAAATCCATATACACCACATCTACCGATTTACCCTTGTCTACCTCCTTAGTCACCTTCTCAAAGAATACAATAAGGTTTGTGAGGCACGACCTGCCCTTCACAAAACCATGGTGACTATCCTTGATCACATTATTCCTATCCAGATGTTCATAAATCCTATCCCTTACAATTATCTCTAAGACTTTTCCCACAACAGAAGTGAGACTCACCGGCCTATAGTTACTCGGGTTATCCCTACTCCACTTCTTGAACAAGGGGACCACATTTGATATCCTCCAGCCTTCTGGCACTATTCCTGTAGAAAACGAGGACATAGAAATCAAGGCCAATGGCTCTGCAATCTCCTCCCTTGCTTCCCTGAGAATCCTAGGAAAAATACCATCAGGCCCAGGGGACTTATTTATTATCACCCTTTCCAGAATTTCCAACACCTCTTCCCTACATACCTCAAAACCGTCCATTCTAATTAATTGTGAATCAGTATTCACATCGGCAACAATGTCCTGTTCCTGAGTGAATACTGACGAAAAGTATTCATTCAGTGTCTTCCCAATCTCTTCAGCCTCCACACGCAACTTCCCAATACTATCCTTGACTGGACCTATTCCTACCCTAGTCATTCTTTTATTCCTGACATACCTATAGATGTGGAAGCTTTGGAGAGGGTGCAGAGGAGATTTACCAGGATATTGCCTGGAATGGAGAATAGGTCGTAGGAGGATAGGTTGAGAGTGCTAGGCCTTTTCTCATTGGAACGGAGAAGGATGAGGGGTGACTTGAGGTTTATAAGATGATCATGGGAATAGATAGAGTAGACAGTCAGACCTTTTCCCCGGCCAGAACAGAGTGTTACAAGGAGACATAAATTTAAGGTGAAGGGTTGAAGGTATGGGGGGATATTAGGGGTAGTTTCTTTACCCAGAGAGTGGCGGGGGCATGGAATGCACTGCCTGTAGGAGTGGCATAGTCAGAGTCATTAATGACCTTTAAGCGGCCTGGATAGGTGCTTAAGCTAGGACAAGTGTTCGGCACAACATCGTGGGCCGAAGGGCCTGTTCTGTGCTGTATTGTTCTATGTTCTATGTTCTAAAGTTCCCACATTTTTCTATAATGCCAGCAAAATCATGCCCCCTCCGACCTCGGTAATATTCTCCTGTAACATCTTCCGTCAACCAGAAGATACTGAAGTATGATCTGGCACCATCAGTTTCAAGAGCAGCGTCTTCCCTACCGTTATTAGAATGTTGGATGGACTCCCTAACTTCAAATTCAGCTCAACTTGATAATATTGATACTGCTTCATGCATCGCTTGTGCAATGAAAACATTGTGCCTCACTTGATCGAAGCAGCCTATTATGTGTATGCTCTTGATCATTATGATCCACCAAATGCTGCTCGCAAACAAAGCTTTTCACTGTACTTAGGTTCAGCTGCCTACGGTAAATCAAATTAAATCAGTCAGGCCCAAGTCGACACCCTATCTCTGTAAAACTTACGAGCACAAACACACAGCCGATCTCTGTTACCTCCGAGAGCATCTACATCCTTCCGTATTTCAGTAACTTATTCCAGCATTTACATCTCTCTCTATCTCTGGAAACCACATAAGCCCTGACATTTTTCCTTATCTGAGTAATGATCTCCAGCAGCTGCACTCCTCCATATATACGGAACCCACTCCATAATCTACGTCATTCTCTATCTCAGTGATATATTCTAACCCCACAATGCTTCCTTTTTTCATCATCTGCTCAAGTCCATTCACACTTTCAGTTGCATCCTCTGTCACGTCCTCCAACCCAAGAGCCTCTCTTCTTGTATAATTCCATGCAGCAGCAATGTCCATCTATGGAACTTTCGCCAACACCGGCAAACTACGAAATCTCTGAAAACTCCTGCAGCGGTGACACATCTCCCTATCGCTGTCATCTCCTTCAGATACTCCTGCCCTCTCGATCTCTGCAAACTCCTCTCATCCTTGCCACACCGGTCATCGCTAGAACCTCCTGCAGTCCCTATACCCTTCAATATTACTGTTATCTCCTCCAATCCCCGTAAATCTTCCTCTCACTGCTTCATCGTCCAGCCTGTGCAACGTTCCTTAACGTTGTAACGATAGGAGAAACGGTGAGTCAATTGTGATGCTGTACAGTGAGTCGGTGTGGAATCGTTCATACAAATGGCCTGCTTCCACAGTGTACAATTCTCTTGTTCGGAAATCGGCTTTTACTTAGTCTGAAAGGACTTTGCAATGTGTTTATTCAAAAAAATAGAATTCGGAAATCAAGTTTCTTGGAACACATTTAGTCCTCCCTTTGTATGTTTGGGAAACCGAATGGGAAGTGAAAGAGTTAAAAAAAAAAACGAAACTCGCTCAATCTCTCACCATTTATATGATGGGAGCAGATATTGTAGATTTTGGAGACCTTAAATGTGTAAAAATTCTGATATGCATAGGATATATAACCAAGGAAACAACGGAAAAAATTACAGGGACTCTGACTGAAACATTCAATTCCTCCTCAGCCACGGTGGGGTGGGGAGGGGGGAGGTGGGGGTGCCAGAGGACTGGAGGACAGCTGGTGTGTTTCCATTTTTCAAGAAGGGAGGTGGAGATCGAACAGGAATAACAGGATACTGAGTTTCATATCAGTGTTCAGGACACGACTGGAGAAAAAAAAAGGATAGAATTAATCTCCATTTAGTGCGGAATGTTTTCAGCATGGATAGTCAGGACGGTTTCGTCAGAGGGGGTCATGCCTCATAAATCTGGTGAAGATTTTCGATGAGGAGGCCAGATCTGTAGATAAGGATAGGGCAGTTGAAGTAGTTCATCGGAATTGAGCAAAGCCAATAACAAGTTCGCACATGGGGGACTGAGAATGTGTGTGCGTGTATGTTTTACAGAGTGGGTGTGGCTGGGGAATGGGGAGACGCAGTTGATGAGATTGGGAATGAGAAATAGGATTTTCGATGATACTAACATTGTCTGGGTCAATGTCAGGGTGGTATATATTCTTAGGTGACAGATAGAAATAGATAGATTGGTCAGATGGGCAGATGAGTGGTTGATGAAATGTAATCCTTCTGAAATGGTAGATAATGCACTTTTAAAAAAGACGCAGTCACCAGAAAAGGTTGTACTCAATGAATAGTCCGACATTAGGAAGATCAGAAGATCCAAAAGGACTTGAGGTGCTGTTGACAGATCCCTGCAGGTGGAATGACAAGATACTTGGGTAGTTTAGAATGCGTATAGGACACTCATGATTTGGATATGCCGGTGTTGGACTGGTATGTACAAAGTTAAAAATCACGCAACACCAGGTTATAGTTCAACAGGTTTAATTGGAAGCACACTAGCTTTCGGAGCGACGCTCCTTCGCCTGATGAAGGATCGTCGCTCTGAAAGCTAGCGTTCTTCCAATTAAACCTGTTGGATTATAACCTGGTGTTGTGTGATTTTTAACTTTATAGGACCCTCGCCTTTTTCAGTCGATGCATAGATTATAAGGAGAAAGTGAGGACTGCAGATGCCGGAGATCAGAGTCAAACAGTGTAGCGCTGGGAAAGCACAGCAGATCAGACGGTATCCGAGGACCTGGAAAATCGACTTTTCGGGCATAATACCTTCATCAGAAATGTGGGAGGATTATAAAAGGAGAGGGCATGTTGAAGCTGTACAAAACTTTGTTTAATCCACAGTTGGAGTATTGTGTATGGTTCTGGACACTGCATAGGAAGGGTGTGATTGCACTGGAGGAAGTGCAAAGGAGATTCACCAGAATGGTGCTCAGTTTGCAACAATTTAGCTGTGCAGAGGGAGGTGGATAAGTTCGGAGTGACTTATCTAGAACAGGTGTATAAATTATAAGGGGCATGGACAGTGTGAATCCAAAGCAGCTGTTTCTCTCAGTCCAAGTGTCAGGAACAGGGTTGCATAATTTTAAGCTAAAGGCAGGAGGTTGAGAGTGGACATGAGGGAAATTCGTTTCGTCCAGAGGATGGTATTTACCTGAAATGCACTGTCTGGGAGGGTGTTTGAGATGGGAAAACATACACACTTTTAAAATTACTTGGATGAGCGTTTGAAATGGCATATCATGCAAGTCTATAGGCCCGGTGGTGGAAAGTGGGATTAATGTAGATTTACATTCATTTTGGTGGAATGAACACGACGGGTCGAAGGGTCACTTATATTATGTGTCATTCTGTCATTCTGGATTATGACGTCAATGGTCTAGATCCTTTTCTGTTAAGTTCTGCATTTGTTTTGCGAACTATATCACTTAGTACACGTTCCAGCTGTTGTGGATTCTATCAGCTTCAGGTTCTGATTGAGAGAGCTCATTCACAGATAGAATTTCCCAAATGTGTTGTAAAATTGGATTAACAAGCTCCACCGCACGAACTATTGAATGACTGTAAAGCCTGATCAAAATGAATGCCGTGACTGAAAAGAATATCGAAAAATATTTTGGTATTGATGGGATGAACTGCATATGATTTTATACAAGCATTGCAGTTTGAAGAAGATTTACAATTAATATTTGAGATCTAACAGGATCAGATTAATCTAGTCTTTGTTGTATTTCAATTACAGGCTTAAATCTTAATGACATCACAAATTTAAAATAAACCTTCTGTAACAAACTGTTTGTTAAAAATGTTGGATAAAAATTCAATGTTTCCCAGTGGGGCACCACATGATATAAAATATTATCTTTTGAACTGTGTCAGAGCCAGGTAATTCTCCAATTCAGATAGACTTTCAGCAGCAGAACATCAGAGGCTATTTCACAACCAGCAAAATGTATGTTCCAAGGATAATGATCGAAAAACTATACTATGCCGTATTTGCCATTTTTGGTATTCCTGGTAAGTCTTGAAACAATTCAGTTTTACAAATCTCTGCATTAAATCATACTTATTTCCACTCTATGATTAATAGTTACTTCCTTTCCATTCAGCATGGCCAATACCGATGGCAGATGACAGTGTCCCCACTTACTGATATTAAAGTGAATAGTTTATTGATTAGGAGGCTCCTCAGTAATGTGCTGCATTGCCTGTTTCTCTATACCGCGGAGAATGGGTTGGCACTGAGGCCACACTGATGGAGTTTGAATTAGCACCGGCCCTGGCTGGTCGAGAGAGTGTTGAGGAAGACTGATCTCTCTCCGTGGTAGTTCAAACCCTACTATCAGTCAGAAGGTTCTTGTAACGACCGGCATCTTAGGAACCTCTGAGTAAGGTGTTTCGAATTCCTTGATGCAAAGGTATTTTGTTGGTGGATCTCTATCAGGTATCTTGTTCGAAATGGGAGAGCAGATACCAGGTGGGCAATGTTTGGTTTGAGAATGTCATTACGGAGTAATAAGTGAGTGTCAGCACAGGTGGCTTTGAACATCTTGTGTGTTTTCATCAATCAGTGGGTGTGTGGGACCACGATATATGTGTGGACAGATTGCTGGGAGGGGTGTTGAGCACAGGGTTCCAAATATGATGTGTATTTCGGGATTGCTTGCTTCCACAAAAGACATGCGAGTAGTGTCATTTGTAAAAAGATGCACAGAACTATAGGGAGGAGTCGTAAATGAAAAATAATGAGATCTTGAATTTTGTGGCAACAGCAATCCAACAGTGGTGAAACAGGTTTGTCAAACAAGATATTTCCCAACTTTCCCTTTGTTGTGTTATAGTTAAATGTTCCTAAACGATACCGGTCTGTATGAATAGCATTTGATTGGGATTGTTACTCCGTATTTGGAGCTGAATTAACATTTATATTTATTACTATTATTATTATTATTATTATTATTATTATTATTATTATTATTATTATCGTTGCTGATATGCAATTTTGGAGATGAACATCCTGGACATAATTTAGACCGATTCACAGTGAAACCGTCGTGTTATACGTTGGACTGCAGGTCTCCGTCAATTTTGAGAAAATCCTGTTATTGTACCCCATCCAGAGGACTCAGATCTTTGGAGCTTGTGTGGTACAACAGATTTTCCCTGATGGAAAAGTAGTCGGTTTGGGGTGACTGAAGTACAATTTAAGATAGTTCATATTATTTTACTGCTCCAAGGTTCCAATAAGGCTCAAGGATATCTGGCTAAACGGAGTAAAATATAGCCCTGCTGCGTGTGCTGATATTCAGAATTGAGATGATTGGTGAGTTGGACAACGTATCAGGGTCACCAATTGATTTCTAATCCATCAGCAGCGCACTGCTAAAATAATATGTACCGTTTCTCGACCCTGCTTTGAATGACGCTCTTTGCCACATGGTGTGGGGCATCAATGCGATTTTCATGTGGCGTATCTGTCCAAGCAGTGATTTTGATTAACACCACACAGACAAATTTATATAGAGATATAAATGCCAACAGTTATAATTGCTTTGTTATATCGATGCTATATCGATGTAGTTCAAGATCTTGTTGGCCGATTTGAGCCAAAATACTTTTTAATAACGTCATATGTTCCTTGTTCTCTGAATGATTGTAAAGCAGAGGTGAGTGGGAATGACGACTCACCTGTGTTTACTATGTCGGAACTTGTTTATGACTAAACCTCTTCTGGGTGTGGATGACCATTCTGGGCATTGACCCCACGCAGGTCAGTTCATCATGTTCAGCTCCTTCTGCTTCGATGAAATGATTCATATTTTTCGAATCACTGTTTAAAGTGAGGTGATTTATTGAAGATCACATTTAGGTGCTGAGCTATCCCAGAATGCTTTGAGACAATTGAGGGATGGAGATTATCTTGATGGTGAGAGTGAAGTAAGAATACAGAGACCTGCTGTTTTGTCCAAATGTCATGGTTGCCAAATCAACACGGCTTGCTGGGATATATCTGGCACAGCGTTTGTTACATCACGGGAGAGGATTAGGTAATTTGATGCAATAATGGCCTGTCTTCTTCCATTCCAAAATGGTTCACTTGAAGGAAAATGGAGACTTGTTAGTCAAATAAATTTTATTTCGTTCCCAATCAGCCTCTGTAAGTTTCAGAGAACACAGATTACTATCATAATGCAAGAGGTTAGTACAACACAGTAGACTGAGAGTTCTGGGGCAAAAGCATTCTGCGATGGGGTCTTGGAATATAATCGTGTCTTGAAGTTTGGTCTTTCCTTCCCCAGAGCATCTTACACCCTGATATGGAGTGCTGTCTGAATGCTGATCCATCGACATGAATAATGGTTATATTTATCCCTTCACTTAATGGGCACTGGACTGGGGCAGAATGAGTTCTTCATGTGTGATATTATTGTTTGCGGTTAATATTTCCGGACCATTTTTGTCGTGTAACTTCTCAACTAAAATAAAGAAAACCTTTTGTCTGCAGCTTTCAGGCAATCTATATTATCCCGCGATCAACTGGAATGTTGGGTCCAATTGATCTAGATCTCCAGGAATGACTCTGCTGGAATTGCTTACTGATTGTATCATTGTACTGAACAAGGAACACGAAATTCAGCCCAGATCCTCTGGCTCCAGTGGCCACATGGTACTAGGAGGATATTCCATTATTGAGTTGCGCTGCGTGTGGGTAACTGCTCAAATAGAAACTTATGAGACAACATTCTTGCTTTTCTGTGGAGACCTGTAAATGTAGCATTGTCGTAAGTGTGGACACTGAGCGGAGACTACCTGTGACTCCAACTGTAAGTTTTGCTAAGAATAAATTTTACTGTAGACCTATATTGCATGTGGGTCAATAAATTGACACCCAATTCCAGTGACAGAGTGACTGCAAAGGTAACTATGACCATAAGAATATGAAACAGTGAGAGCTTCGTTTGGATGACCTTCCTCATTTCTGTACTGTCCAGTGATGAAGTTCTCAATGCAGTTTGTAAATATACAATGGTTTGCTACTAGGAAAATAGTCGCAACTGGTTGATTATGTTTGATGCTAAGTTTACAAAGTGAAATGTCCCATTGAAGGTAAACAGATGAAATATTTTCCGAGAGCAATAACGGTCATTCACCAAAATGCCATGAAGACATATCATGTTGATTCGAGCAATGTTTTTGATGCTGATTAATCTTCGAACAAGATTAGGACAAGTTGTGCTCTATGTCTACACTAATGTCTTATCTGAACATTAATAAGTATGGATATAGAGTTAAAAATGTTGTCACGACATGCCATCTGTGTTTGGTTAGAATAAGATTAACAATTGTTAAATCTGCACTTCATAATCTGCCTACAGTTAATTGTTCAGCGATCGCTGCCCTGCACTTTGTGATGTGTGGCTTCATTCGGAGGAAGAGCTCTCGATGAGAACTGGGTACATCAATCAGTTTTAAGGCAACATATAAAAATAAAAATACGAATAGCAATAGGAAAAAAGTATGTTTCAACAAATAACTAAATTCAGTAGCTGCAATATTACAGCCATATAATAAATGACTATAAGTGCATCACATCGAATTAAGCCTTTCCATTTACGAAGTGTTCTAACCCTGAATGAACATTCCACACGAATGAACCTCAGTTGCAGTCTCCATCATTAGTGGAAATATCATTTCCGTAATTACATCACAAAGCACTGTTTATTCTCTACCCATCTGTCATACTCCATGCCACTTCACAGCTTACAAATCCAATTTCCTGATTTATAAGCATTTCTCTTCTTTTAGCGTCATAATGGCAAACATTCCGACGCTCTGGAACACAAACTCTGTCAGTTGCTTGTTATATTTTCGACGATGACCTCTGACCTTCCCAATATTCACATCTTACATCTGTCTTGCGCCACTCTTAGGACTGTTTGCCTTGCATTTACAGTAGGATTGGCTTTTTATTTATCAATCAATTTAGCCTATTTTTACAATTAAATTTTCATTCCTGAAAAATGATTCAATCATTTCACATACAAATCAAAAATAGTGATTCACAATAAGGCAGCCCTCAAAAAAACAAAGAACTCAATGAGATTACATTCTGGTAATCTCATTCTACCTGGTTTCATCCTGACCACAGGTGAAAATGGTTTCGGCTGTTGGAACGCAATCATCTCAACTGTCGAACATCGCTGCAGCAACTATTCAGGGTCATATACTAGGCCCCAAAATCTGTATCTGGCTCAGCAATGCATTTCCTTCCACCATCATTTCCAAATAAAAGATATTTTCTTGTGATTGCACAATGGTTAGCACCATGCATGATGCATTAGGTAAGGGAGAGGTCTGTGCCAATATACAGTAAGATAAAATTTCGTTTAGTCTGATAAGTGACAAACATTGGCTTCAAAACGAAATGCAGAAATTTTGCAATCCATATGTATGTAGGGTGTCTCCCATTCTTTGCTTAACTGATCCAGATTGTCTTTGTGGTGGATGTTGTGGTTATATGGGAAACCCCAGCCAGTCTGTGTAGTCTATGCAGCATATTAAACCAACCACTGCCGACACCACAAAAAAAATGACCGTGTTTTCATGAGCAATCCGCTGATCATGTTCTTCACTATGTCTTTTACAAGTGCAAATGATCCATTTAGAACGTGTTTTCTGTTATGTGGTTCAGATCCTTTAAACTTTATATTACAGGGTACAACAATCATCTTTCTGCCTTTCCATCTAGTGTACATGAATAATGCTCCACCAGCAACTTGAAATCTCTTCTTGTCCTTTCTCCTACAGTTAGTCTCGTGGTGATTGTAATTTCAGGTCGAGGCAAATATGGTCTTTCCACATGCAGCACTATCTACCTGGTGGCCATGGCAACGTCTGATCTACTATTCATTGTATTTTATGTCGTACTACTCCGATTTCAAAAAATTTATTATCCACGGTGTTTCCTGAGCATCACTCCGGTTTGCAGTCTTTTCAATGTCCTCCACCACCTGACCATTGATTGTCCTGTCTGGTTCACTGTTGCCTTTTCTTTCGATTGATTTGTCGCCATTTGTTTTCATCAGATGAAAACTACGTATTGCACAAAGAAAACTGAAATGAGGGTTATAGCAATCATCTGTATTTTATTTTCGTTAAAGAACATTCCCACGTACTTTCGAGCTAAACCTGGAACGATTATAAACAACATTAAATGGTACTGTCATGTCTGGTCCAGTTATTATTACGACCGTCGGTCGATAAGTTTCAGATATTTTGAACAATTTTTCACACCAATGTTCCCATATATTTTTATTCTCTTTCTCAATATTCTGACTGTCAGACACATCTTCCAGGCTGTTACGGTGCGTGAGGAATTGGGGAATCAGAGAAAAATAGAGAACGATCCAGAGGTAGAGAGTCAGAAAGAAGTCTGTGATTTTACACTTTGCCATGTCTGCCAGCTTCATACTCCTCTGGCTGGGCTGTATTTTATATTACTTTAATGCTGGTTATTCATTGGATTATGTTGTTTATCGTCTCTTTGAACTAATTGTATTTATGCTGCGGAATTTAAGCTGCTGCACAAATGCATTTATTTATGCGGTGACACAGAAAAAGTTCAGAGACCAGATAAAGTATGCTGCTAAATATCCAGTGATAAAAATAATTCAATTAATGAATAAATCCAAGTAATTGGGAAACAAGATTAGACGCAGCAAATAATGGAACGAGGTGTCTACGTGAGGAAAGGACTGAAAAGATAAGAAGGAGTAGAAACACGACAATACCCCTTTTCTAATGGGCAAGGAATGACTCCTGCTGTTTTCCTCCATCATTTCTCTCCATCCAGCGGAGGATATCCACAGTTTTGTGTTTATTTTTAAACGAAAATCCTGCAAGAAAGTAAACAATCTGAACGAAAATAAAATTGCTAAACTGGCAATGTGTAACCACATGGAGCAGATGTGCGCTCAATATTTAGGGAGAATAAACTTGCAGTGCAGCTTGCTCAGCATCACAGCAACAAATTCCCTGTCTCCACGACCGATAGTAGCAATGCGTACCATAGACAAGATACACGGCAGAAATTCCATACAAAGCAACTTCTGAACACACAGCACTCTTATCTGGAATGCAAAGTGCAGCAGATAAATGGGAAAACCACCAATTGAGAATTTCACATCAAACCACTCACCACCCTGGCTTGACCAAACATTCAGTTCCAAAAAAGTGCCAATGTTTGAAAATCCTGGAACTCCTTTCTTTACAGCACTGTGCATTTAACTGCACAAAATGGAATCCAACCGTTCAAGAAAGCAACTTCCCACCACTTCCTCCAGACCTGCTACGTTTTGGGAACAAAAGCCAGCAGACAGCCAGAAATGCCAAAACCCCATGAATAAATTATAAAATCATTTCACTATTTGCTGCCAAGATTGCATGCTATGCGTCCATAAACTCAGTTATCAGAAAATTGAGAAACGATTCAATTGAAATACATAAGATTCTGAACGACAGAGGCTTGATAGTGGAGATGCTGAGAAATTATTCCCGCGGGTGCGGTTATCTTAAACACGTGAACGCAATCTCAAGTCAACGAAAAGCTTATTTGGGAGTGAGAGGAGGTGACGCCTTTTTTCCTCAAAGTATCTCGGAGTCTTTGGTATTTGATATCGCTGAGGATTGTGGGTACTCCCCCACTTCGTTCATTTCAGGCTGAAATAGACAACTTTCTGGTATCTCAAAGCATCATGGGAAATGGAGAAGACGCTGGATTTGAAGTCTGAAATCAGCCACAATCATATTGACTAATGGAATAGATCGAATAAATGTGTCTTCTCCTGCTCGTTTCCTGGGCTCTTGTTTTCTTTACTGAACCAGTCAGCAATCCATTTAGATTTGTATCCATGAAATCTTTTGTCATTTAAAGTTTGCAGATTCCACCTTATCACAGACCATTTCAATTCTTCTTCAGCATCACTCCTATTCCAATTGCTAAAACAAACTTTTCTAACTTCTGTTAGTTCTGCCGAAGTACCCCTTAAAACAAAGGTTAGCCTCTTCCTTGCCCATTTCCATCACACAATTCCCCGCTCTCTCTGAATGCTGTCCCACCTTGTTAGTTTTCTCAACATGGCCTTCTCAGAAGCAATGGATCCACCTTTCACTCTTTCTGTGACAGGATGCATTCTCCAGTTCAACTCCTTAATATTCTGTTCCTTCATAGATCACATTGGTGCAATAAAGGGATATGAGAGACGTTGTGGTCACACAATACATGGGGTGGGGCATGCCTTCCAGGGGCGAAAGGCCAAAATAATGACTGAACGTACTTTAGCGCTTCGTTTATGCTATCTCCTGGTAAAGACTTAGTGTATCTGCAGTCTAGAGGCAGACCTGCTAAATGTGTGTAGAAAAAAGAAGTAGAAAAACGGATTGATGCACCTTCAGCATGCATTGCAACCCTCTCCACGGACAACAGGCTATATAATATGAAAGAGTAAAGTAGCTGTGTGGAGGTTATTTGGAAGTGGGTGCGCTAGTACAATCGTTGTAGGTGTGCTTTTCACTTGCCTCACCCACACCACATACTTCTTCCTCTGAAGAACCCCGAGCGAATTAGAAATTGTAACTCCTAACAGAAACCTGTTCATGGGATGCTTATATTAAACATACGTGAGAGGTATTGTCCTGGTTATGAGCTTCCCTCACCGCCAAATACCGCCACTCAATGTGTGGTCAGAGGGGTAGGGTAGGGGTGTGTCTGGTGGGATGCTCTTAACGAAGTCGCTGCATACTAGATGAGCTGAATGGCCTGTTTCCACACTGTAGGTATTCTGAAATTTCTATGTCGGTCTCTTTGTTTGGCCACAATCGACAGGACCCCACCTATACGTCTTGCCCTGATTTATCTCGTCAAACTGCAATACATCACATTTCACCGAAATAAACTCCATCTGACACCTCTCATCTTACTCTCGCAAGGACCCATTGTAATGTCAGTACATGTTCTCCACTGTCGACCACACCACAAGTTGGAAATTATCTAAAAACTTACTAAACGTGCCGTGTATGTTCAAATCATAATAATTTAGAACGGTGACACATGGCAGTGCACACACAACTGATTTTTGCAGTAAGCCAATTATCCCTGACCTCAAGTCCGATAAACGAACTTCCACTGCCACGCTTTGACTCCAACCTTCTATGAATTTTGTATCCAAGTGGCTATGTCTCCCTGTATTCCAGGCAATCTAACTTTGGTAACCAGGTGGTATTCGGAACATTGTCCGATGTTTTACTGAATTCAATAAAGACAATGTTAACTGCTCTGCCCTCATCGATATTCTTCTTCATATCTTCAAAAAGCATCTATCAAGTTAGTGAGTCATGGTTTCCCATGTATAATGCTCTCTTCTGGTCCTATCTTTCCAAATACATATAAATTATTTTCCTCAGAATCACATTCAGCAACGCCACCACCATTGACGCCAGTCTACCCACAAAATAGTTCCCTGATTTTTCCTTACTTTCTTAAATAATGGCACTACATGAACCATCCTCCATTTTTATTGCCACGTCACTTATCACATTCGATGATACAAATATATCAACAAAGGGCTGAGCAACCACTTCGTTAGCTTCCCGCAAAGTTCTGAGGTAGAAATGACAACCTCCCAGGGATTTATGCGCCTTTATGCATTTTAAGATGTCTAGCATTTCTTCTTGTAGTTCACGTAATTTTTAAGATGTCACTGTATATTTCCCCAAATCCCTCGCTATTGGAACCTACTCCAAACAATTTACTGAGTGCGAATATTCATGTAGTAATCTCACCCTTCTCCTGCAGTTTAATACATGCAAAGGCTGGCTGATCTTTAAGGTGGACTTTTCTCTCCCTAGTTATTATTTTGCCAGTAATTGATATTTTGAATTTCTTCAAAGTCTTGTTAACGTATTTCATCAGCCATCTCATGCCTCATTTTTTCCACCCTGATTTCCACCTTGACTATGCTCCTTTCTGCCCTTATGCTCTGTTAGACATTAACTTGATCCAAGATTTTCACCTCACATATGCCTCTTTCCTTTTCCTTGAGCAGAGCTTCAATATCGCTAGTTATCCAGCACTCCCTGAAACTACCAGGCTTGCCGGTCTCACTAATATGAACGCATATGTTCTGGACTGTCTTTATAAATTTTTGAATGCCTTTCATTTCCGAACCATCCCTTTACGTTTGAAAAGTGTCTCCTAATCAGACTGTTAATGTGTTTGTCCGACACATTAAAAGTTGGTCTCTATCCATTTCAGCATTCTAATGTTTGCGTCAGGCTTTTCCATAAGTATATTACAACTAATGATTCCCGCAAAACTCATTCGAAAGTTTGAATGGTCTCACGTAACAGGCTAACGCAGCTGAATGGCTTCCTGCTGTTCCTATGTAACAGACTCGAGAGATTGAATGGCCAATTCCTGTCTCTCTGTAACAAGCCCGAGATGCCGATGGTCTTCTCCTGACCCTCTGTAACAGACTCGAGAGCCTGAATATCCTTCCTCTGTTCTTCTGAAACAGGTCCGACTCTTTTTAAAAAAAGGTAACCTGTGCATGATGAGTAGTCCTTAAACTGTTTCTAATGGGGGTCCTTCGCATCTCAGTTACAGAAACATAAAAAAAACACAATGCACTCTCCACAGCAACTCGTCCAGCTGCCGTAACACTTCTCTTATTTTGAGTGATTTCTATTGCAAAATTTGCGAATAGGCCATCTTAGAACATAGAAGATAGAAGAATACAGCGCAGTACAGGCCCTTTGGCCCTCGATGTTGCGCCGATTCAAGCCCACATAACCTACACTAGCCCACTATCCTCCATATGCCTATCCAATGCCAGCTTAAATGCCCATAAAGAGGGAGAGTCCACCTCTGCTACTGGCAGGGCATTCCATGAACTCACGACTCGCTGAGTAAAGAACCTACCCCTAACATCTGTCCTATACCTACCACCCCTTAATTTAAAGCTATGCCCCCTCGTAATAGCTGACTCCATACGTGGAAAAAGTTCTCACGGTCAACCCTATCTTAACCCCTAATCATCTTGTACACCTCTATCAAGTCACCCCTAAACCTTCTTTTCTCCAATAAAAAAAAACCCAAGTGCCTCAGCCTTTCCTCATACGATCTTTCTACCATACCAGGCAACATCCTGGTAAACGTCCTCTGCACCCGTTCCAGTGCTTCCACATCCTTCCTATAGAATGCGACCAAAACTGCACACAATACTCCAGATGCGGCCGCACCAGAGTCTTACACAACTGCAACATGATCTCAGGACTCCGGAACTCAATTCCTCTACCAATAAAAGGCAGTACACCATATGCCTTCTTCACCGCACTATTTACATGGGTGGCAACTTTCGAAGATCTGTGTACATGGACACCAAGATCCCTCTGCTCATTCACACTACCAAGTATCTTCCCAACCTTTCTAGTACAAATACGCTCGTGAGTATTAAATGGCCACCTCCAATCTCTAAGAGGCATATACGGACAGAATTGTTTTTTCCTGTTCCTGAGCAGACGTTTCAATGCTCTGAATGATGCCTCAAGATTAAGAAAAGATTTTATAACAGTGCATTAAAAACTAGGAGCAGCACTACACGAAGTCAATGGGCAACAAATATGGTTAAAGTATCTGGGGACTTCCACAAAAAGTCATTTTATGCAGCTGGTCGTTATATTATCTGTCTCTTTATATAAACACGGTGGAACAAAAACAACCTTCCAGTGTTCTGCCACTACCGCCACATAAAAGGTAGAAATATTGAAAAGGTTGATAGTTCATCTGTCGGTAACTTTCATCCATTCCATCGAGACTGCTCAAATGTTCCCCTTTGTTGAGGTAGAAAAGTGATGTCGGGAAAGAATTAACTGAATCTGGTTCAGCGACTGTGATTAATGTCAGTCTCCATGGATTTTCATTATCCTGGATGAGTATTTTCATCTTTAAATATATTCCGGTCAATGTGCATGCCCACAGTAGAAGCAGGAGCATCATTGACAGCACTAATGGGGATCAGTAGATCCAGAGAAAGGGGAAGCAGCGGTCAGAATCTGAGAATATTAGACTGGAATGTTCTAACAATGAATCAGAATCTGAGAACAAAACACTGGAATGTTACAACAATGGATAAAAGTTTATCCTGGGATATTTGGTTTCTTTCTACATACGTTTGGTTTCCATTCTCGTATCGGATCGAATATGCACTTTACATTATTCAATATTTTTATTATCCAATGCTGGCTATCGTTGGTTTTCCTGGTAAGTATCTCTCTACATTAAGTACTTCTATAAACCATGTTTAAATTTATTACTGCTGTTCTCATTTATTGGAATCGCCCTGCTGATATTATTTCTCTGGCTGGGACTTGAATCCAGATATTCAATCGATAACCCACCACTAACTTCATCAGTGAAATCGCTCATTTATACTTTCAGTCTTTGCTTCTGGCAGTTTTCTTCTTGGGTCTCCAACATGACCTGCTCAGATTCAGATGTGAACTGTGATCCATTGTGTCACAGCCATCGTCATTTAAATATTCGCAGCAGAGAGGTCACTGCCTTCTGTTCTGCTTAAAAGGTCCATTTCCTTCCTCCGACGCTGTCCAATCCCTGGCCAATGTATGAGGCTGAAATTGACGAATCACAACGATGGTGATCCCTTTGGCCATGATCTGATTCCGAACACCATACCCTGGCCATTTCTAGTTTTAAACACTCAAACTTCCAAAATATAACGAACGGGCTCATCTGATCTTCTATTTCAGTCTTGAGCTACGAAATACGGTCTTATTGATGGCAATTTTCTATTGTTGGCACTCCCATCCTCAAACCTGTAGAAGCAAATCTCGTCGATACTTCATGGCCTGTGTCCGAACTGACACTAAAAATTCATTCATCCGTCGCTCATTCTTGTGCACACTAATCTCTATTGTTATCGCATCAACACATCTGTCTATGAAACATCCATCAGTTTCTCTCTGTCGATTGCCCAAACCCCTGTCAGTTGTTAATATTTCAACAGATTACACACACGTGCACGCGCACACATATGCACACACGGACACATAAATACACAGACAAACTGTGAATGGTTTGATTTAATTGCAGAGTGGACTCGATGGGCCAAATGACCTTAGTTCCACATCTAGTTCTTATCGCCTTATGATCCTAAACTTACACACAGCTTTGTTCTGGTGCAACGGAGATATAGAGATATCAATTGTTGGGAGTTCCATTTACTGTGACTCAGCAGCAATTTCAAATTTCCCATGCCAGGCAGTTTCATCGTGTCAGTAAAGCGCCAATTTTCTGGCAAAGGTTTTCAATACTGCAAGTGTTGATCAGGCAGTCCCGTTTACTGAACAATGCACGAGTACAGTCTGCACAGTTCTCTATTCTGGGCTGTTACCTTATCCCAATTTATGGTGTCTGGATTAGTTCCGAGATACATATTTGGAATTTGTTGTAACGAACCATTTCATCTAATCTGGCAATGCCTTTATGCAATGTTCTATTTTTGTGATTAAATGCTTCAAGGTCTCACTGCTGCAGTTATTCCCACTACCTTGACTACTTTGCCATGTTTCCACAAGGTGCTCTGAATTAAACAGTTGTCTGTTTCTATCTTTAATACGCATTTCACTGTCCCTCTTGTCTTTCCTTGGTTTTGGGTTTTGCTCTGTAGTGTATCGAGTGCTGGCATCGTGACATTCAGAAGCAATCAGATGTTGAGTGTCTCATGTGGTGCTGCATGTTGGACTGGGGTAGTGGAGAGTTCGCCAGCTTTGACAGTCATCTCGGAGACTTGTCTGTGCCTGCCCAATTAACGCCTGTATTTATCCCTGGCAGGTAATCGTTTGGTCAGTGAGATAAGGAAGCCCCTCCAGTGTTACTATGATGGACGAGGCATCTAGCTTGTAGCTGAGTGGCGGCTGACGGATTCTTGTTATTGAGAAGTTAGTGCAGGTGCTTCGTCCACTATTTTCATTCAGATTCTATGATCTAAAACTTGCCAGCATGAGTTGGTGACATATCTAGAATGTCAGCATCTATGTCACCATTTGGTGATGGAAGATATACACACAGTAAATGATGGATGAGGTGAATGTTTTCTCCCTCAGCAGGGGGCGTCCGAGTGTATCCTTGTTTTCCCAGAATATGGAGATTCCTGGTGGTGTAGATGGCTAAGCGGGGTCTCCATGTCAATGGGGAAAGGCAGATGAAGTGTGTGTTGAGAGATTTGTAGCTCAGGTTGAGGTTTTGACAAGCAAACCTACATCCAAGATGTAGAGAAATTAATGAACAGTCACTCCATTAATGCGGCATTTTTTACAATACATAGTACATCATGTGAATGCCCACTCTCTTGCCAGGAGACACAGCCCCTTCATACAGAAGCAATCAGTCATTCTCATAGTCTTCGTTTCTCCACGTAGAATGAAAGGATGGCCTCTCGGATAAAGGCTTGATGCACGTTTAAAAACACCCTCCCTCCAAACTCCCCAGTGCCAACAAATCATATCAAAATATCCCATGTGACCTGACAGCAATGTGGCCACTGGGAACATCAGAAAGCAGACAGTCAGAGAGACGGGTAAACACATCCGATGTCTGAATGGTTCAGCGTGAATCTTCCATTACACAACTTATCAATAAGTCTCGTAATCTCTCTCCACTTGAGAAGTTTACTACCTTCCATTCTTTCCGAAAAAGAAAGATAAATTTTCACTTCGTATTCTATTTATCAAACTATTATCCAATGAATTTATCCATCTGTATCTATTTGCAGAATCCTCACCATCGTAGTACCACCGCCATCTTCACTACAGAATAGTTCTTCCATTCCTCCAATTGATTATTATAGATTGTACCTAGTTGAAGACGCAGAGATTGTCACTGTTTCTTTTTAAATGCATTCATGGGATGAGGGCAGCGCTGGATTGCCTAACATTCATTGCCAGGAGGGCAGTTAAGACTCAGACATCTTGCTGTGAGTCTGAAGTCACATGTAAACATGCTTTTCACAGCAGAGAGCGGCAGGAGCTGGGCGGAAGTGAAGTTGGAGCACAGAGCTGGTCGGGAAGGTAAGTGATTGACATTTGAGTTGGTGTGTTCTCGACCCTAGGCCTCCCTCCCATTCTCCTCCTCTAACCTAACTTTAAAGTCCACAGGTAAGCTACTCAGTGTTCTTGTTTTGGAGACTCAGTGTAGATTTATGGCAGACCAGGCAGTGGAATGTTCCTCCTGAGGATATTTGAGGCAGGGGTGATCACCGATGCTCCTGCCAACCTCATCTGCAGGAAATGCAGTCAGCTCCTGCTCCTCACAGAACGCGTTAGGGAACTGGAGCTGGAGTTGGATGAACTGAGGATTATTCGAGAGGCTGAGAGGGTGATAGATAGAAGCTACAGGGACATAGTTACGCCAGAGAACAGAGGTAGCTGGGTAACAGTTAGAGATGGGAAGGGGAGGAAGCGGCAGTGCAGGGATCCCCTGTGGTCGTTCCCCTCAACAATAAGTATATGGCTTTGGATACTTTTGGGGGGCGGCCTAGCAGGGTTAAGCTGCAGTGACCGGGTCTCTGGCACGAGGTCCGGCTCTGAGGCTTAGAAGGGAAAGGTGAGAGGAGGAGAGCGCTAGTTATAGGAGACTCTGTAGTCAGAGGGACAGACCGGCGGTTCTGTGGACATGGGCGAGACTCTCGAATGGTTTGTTGCCTCCGGGGTGCCAGGGTCTGAAACTTCTCGGACCGTGTCTTCAGAATCCTTAAGGGGGAGGGTGTGTAGCCAGAAGTCGTGGTGCACGTTGGCACCAACGACATAGGTAGGAAGAGGGGTGGGGAGGTCATTCAGGAGCTCAGGGAGTTCGGCTGGAAGCTAAAAGCTTGGACGGACAGAGTCGTTATTTCTGGGTTGTTACCGGTGCCACGTGACAGTGAGACAAGGAATAGGGAGAGTGAAGTTGAACACGTGGCTGCAAGGATGGTGTAGGAGAGAGGGCTTCAGGTATTTGGACAATTGGACTGCATTCTGGGGAAGGTGTGACCTGTACAAGCAGGACGGGTTGCACCTGGACCAGAAGGGCACCAATATCTTGGGAGGTAGGTTTGCTAGCACTCTTCGGGGGGGTTTAAACTAATTTGGCAGGGGGATGGGATCCGGACTTGCAGTCGAGCAAGAAGGCTAGCTGTTTGTCAGGATGTCCAAGAATATTGCGAGGCTGTGGAGAAGGTAGCACTGACAGGGAATACGTGCGGACACAAAGATTGGTTCAAGTGTGTATACTTCAACGCAAGGAGTATCAGAAATAAGGTGGGTGAACTTAAGGCGTGGATCGGTACCTGGGACTACGATGTTGTGGCCATCACGGAAACGTGGATAGAAGAGGGACAGGAATGGTTGTTGAAGATTCCTGGTAACAGATGTTTCAGTAAGATTAGGGAGGGTGGTAAAAAAGGAGGGGGGTGGCGTTGCTAATTAGAATTGGTATAACGGCTGCAGAAAGGCAGTTCGAGGGGGATCTGTCTTTTGAGGTAGTATGGGCTGAAGTCAGAAATAGGAAAGGAGCAGTCACCTTGTTTGGTGTTTACTTTAGGCCCCCCAATAGGTGCAGAGATGTAGAGAAACAGATTGGGAAATAGATTTTGCAAAGGTGCAGAAGCCACAGGGTAGTAGTCATGGGCGATTTCAACTTCCCAAATAAATATTGGAAGCTCTTTAGATCAAGTAGATTGGATGGGGCGGTGTGTGTGCAGTGTGTCCAGGAAGCCTTTCTAACTCAGTATGTCGATTGTCCGACCAGAGGGGAGGCTATATTGGATTTGGTGCTTGGTAACGAACCGGGACAAGTGATGGGCTTGTTAGCGGGTGAACATTTTGGTGATGGTGATCACAATTCTGTGACTTTCACCTTGGTTATGGAGAGAGATAGGTGCGTGCAACAGGGTAGGTTTTACAATTGGGGGAAGGTTAAATACGATGCTTTAAGACAGGATCTGAGGAGCATAAGTTGGGAGCATAGGCTGTCAAGGAAGGATGTCGTGGAAGTGTGGAACTTTTTCAAGGAACAGATACGACGTGTCCTTGATATATATGTACCTGTCAGGCAGGAAAGAAATGGTCGTGCGAGGGAACCTTGGTTGACGAGGGAGGTTGAGTGTCTTGTAAAGAGGAAGAAGGAGGCTTACATAAGGTTGATGAAACAAGGTTCAGACAGAGCATTGGAGGGATACAGGATAGCCAGAAGGGAGCTGAAGAAAGGGATTAGGAGAGCCAAGAGAGGGCATGAAATATCTTTGGGTAGGATCAAGGATAACCCCAAGGCATTTTATGCGTATGTGAGAAACATGAGAATGACGAGAACGAGAGTAGGTCCGATCAAGGACAGTAGTGGGAGACTGTATTGAGTCGGAAGAGATAGGAAAGGTCTTGAATGAGTACTTTTCTTCAGTATGTACAAATGAGAGAGACCGTATTGTTGAAGAGGAGAGTGTGAAATGGACTGGTGAGCTCGAAGAGATACTTGTTAGGAAGGAAGATGTGTTTGGCATTTTGAAAAACTTGAGGATAGACAATTCCCCCGGGCCTGACGGGATATATCCTATGAATGTGTGGGAAGCAAGAGAGGAAATTGCAGAACCGTTGGCAATGATCTTTTCGTCTTCACTGTCAACAGGGGTGGTACCAGGGGACTGGTGAGTGGCGAATGTTATGCCCCATTCAAAAAACGGAATAGGGATAACCCCGGGAATTACAGGCCAGTTCGTCTTACTTCGGTGGTAGGCAAAGTAATGGAATGGAAAGGGTACTAAGGGATAGGATTTATGAGTATCTGGAAAGACGCTGCTTGATGAGGGACAGCCAGCACGGATTTGGGAGGGGTAGGTCTTGCCTTACAAGTCTTATTGAATTCTTTGAGGAGGAGACTAAGCATGTGGATGAGGGTAGAACAGTGGATGTAGTGTACATGGATTTTAGTAAGGCATTTGATAAGGTTCCCCATGGTAGGCTCATGCGGAAAGTGAGCAGGCATGGAATAGTGGGAAATTTGGCCAGTTGGATAGAAAACTGGCTAACTGTTCCAAGTCAGATAGTGGTGGTAGATGGTAAATATTCAGTCTGGAGCCCAGTTACAAGTGGAGTTCCGCAGGGATCAGTTCTGGGTCCACTGCTGTTTGTAATTTTTATTGATGACTTGGAAGAGGGAGTCGAAGAGTGGGTCAGTAAATATGCAGATAATACGAAGATTGGTGGAGTTGTGGATATTGAGGAGTGTGTTGTCGGCTGCAAAGAGACTTAGATATGACGCAGAGCTGGGCTGAGGAGTGGCAGATGGAGTTCAACCCTGTCAAGTGTGAGGTTGTCCATTTTGGCAGGACAAATATGAATGCGGAATACAGGGTAAACGGTAGGGTTTTTAGTCAGGTGGAGGAGCAGAGAGATTTTGGGGTCTATGTTCATAGATCTTTGAAAGTGTCCCTAAGGTGGATAGAGCTTGTAAGAAGGCCTATGGTGTATCAGCGTTCATGAGCAGAGGGATTGACTTCAAGAGTCGTGAAGTGATGTTGCAACTATACAGGACCTTGGTTAGGCCACATTTGGAGTACTGTGTGCAGTTCTGGTCGCCTCACTTTAGGAAAGATGTGGAAGCTTTGGAGATGGTGCAGAGAACATTTACCAGGATGTTGCCTGGAATGGAGAATAGTCGTACGAGGATAGGTTGAGAGTGCTAGGCCTTTTCTCATTGGAACGGCGAAGAATGAGGGGTGACTTGATAGAGGTTTATAAGATGATCAGAGGAATAGATAGAGTGGACAGTCAGAAACTTTTTCCCCGGGTACAACAGAGTGTTACAAGGGGACATAAATTTAAGGTGAAGGGTGGAATTTCTTTCAGGGTTAGGTTCTTTACCCAGAGAGTGGTGGGGTCATGGAATGCGCTGCCTGTGGGAGTGGCAGAGTCAGAATCATTGGTGACCTTTAAGCGGCAATTGGATAGGTATATGGATAGGTGCTTAAGCTAGGACAAATGTTCGGCACAACATCGTGGGCCGAAGGTCCTGTTCTGTGCTGTATTGTTCTATGTTCGATGTTCTAAACATGGAACCTTCCTCCCTAAAGAACATCAGTGAGCTAGATGGGGTTTTCCAACAATGGATTCACGGTCATTATTAGACAATTCTCTTTTGATTTTGCTGAATTCATATTACATTATTTGCCACAGATGGATTCGGACTCGGATCCGTCGAACGTTATTTGCGTGCTGGCATTAACAGTCTCGTGATAACACCAGTCAACCATTCACTGCCCGCTGATTTAGCAGTTAGGTGCTCATATCCCGAGGCCGTGGCCTTCCAATTTCTTTACTGGTTAACTCCTTTGAGACATTCCTGCACATCACATTCGAAAAGCTGAATAATAACGGCGAGATCCGTCGGTAATTCAGCTCCTCGAACATCCTTTGCAATTTAATACAACTATGGATGATGTCATCTTCGCCACGGTTCCACTTTACTCTCAATAACGCTTCATTTCCTCCATCTCCCAGATCCACTGCATTCTGGGACAGTGACTTACACAGAGTCACAACCCTTTCAGTGTAGGAAGTTCTCCTCACCTCTGCTCCGCCTATCCCTAAATTGTGATCTCTTGTTTTGATTGGAACCACATGAGTAAATTTCTATAACCACAACTACATTGTCAATTCCCTTTAGCATCTTTCACAGTTCATCGACATCGCCTTTCGTTTTTCTAAACTGTAGAGAGTAATGCCTGAATTCCTCAATCTCTCATTGTACGAAAAAGCTCATCTCTGGAATCAATCGAGTGAATCATTTCTGAATTGCTTCGAATGCAACGGCATCTCAGCTCAAAGAACGTTCATAGTACTCCTTTTCCGATCTCACGAATGCCTTTCGTATTTGCAGCAACACTGTCTTCCCTTTCTCCTCTATTCTTTTGTAAATAAGCGCTGCAAATTCAATTGACTGTCTCATCTGCTGTACCTGCATGCTGATTTTCTCTGAGAAGCACGAGAACACCCAAATTCCTCTGAACTTAAGCATTCTGAATTGTTGCACCATTCAGGTAATAGGTTGCCTTTATATTCGGCTGAAAAGAATGGATAACTACATATTTATTCACGTTAGATTTCACTGCCAAATGTTGCTGAAATCACGTCACCAATCAATATCCATTTTTTGAAAATTGTCAAATCATCAGTGCAACCTTCCTTTGCACTTGAATTAGTTTGATGTGAACATTTGTCTGTCGTATCTTCTGTCCCCTCCTACGTAATGAAGTAGATTAAAATAGAAATGGCCTGAACTCTATGACCATAAAACTGCCATCCAGGAAACTAGACATCCCTATTCAATATCAATGCATTTTGTTGGTTCGCCAAACCTCGGTCCAAGCATATGAGTTATTTGTAACCGCAAAGGCTCTTATTCCATTGATTATACATTTATGCAGCACCTTATTAAACGCACTTCGTAGATCTACCATTGATAAATCATCAGAATCCCCATTATCCACCTCAATTGTCACATATTTAAAGAAGTCAAGCAAATAAATCAACCATGATTTCTCCTTCATAAAACCAAGCTGACCCCCATGGAGTGTGGTCTGACTTTGCGAATATTAAGGAGTGATGAATTCCTTAATGAAGGATTTAACAATTTGTCATCAATCCCAGAAGTTTGTTCAATACTTTTTTATTCACCTCTGAAGATGATTGTTCTCCGTTTTAAAGGGAGAAATAGATCAGCCAGAAATCTTGGCACACATCAATAGCACAGGTGGAAAAGGCAATGTAGACCTCAAAAGTGATTCTTAGGAGTTAGATTGAAAGTTAAAAGGCAGGACAGTTCGTCTAGTAATCTCAAGATTGCCTCTAGTTTCACGGGCTACTGATGTTAGGAATAGAGTGCGAGTGAAAATGAAGACGTGACTACGAGGGATGGCGCAAGAGGGAGGACTTCAGGCGTGTGGATCATTGGGATATGTCTGGGGAAGGGGGTACCTGTACAAGAAGGAAAGTTTGCACCTGAACTGGAGAGGCATCAATATCCTGGGCAGGTGGTTTGCTAGACCTCTTTGGGAGGGTTGAAATCAGTTTGGCGGAGGGGAGAGAATCAAAGATATGGATCTGAGGATGGAGTAGCAAGTGAACAGCCAAATACAGCATACAGAGAATTTAACGTCAGAAGTGTCAGGAATAAGGGTGATGAACTTTAGCATGGAACTGTAATTGGAACTGTTATGTTGCAGCCATTACGACTGGCATATTATACAGGCAGGAATGGCTGTTGGATGCTCCAGGGTTTAGATGTTTCAACAGGAAAAACTGGGAGATAAAGAAGTTGGCGGAGTGACATTCCTAACCAGGGATAGTACTACAGTTGCAGAAAGGGAGGTTGCCAATGAGAATTTCTCTACAGACTCAGTATGGGTGAATTCAGAACAAAGGAAAGAAGCAGTCTGGTTTTTGGAGTTTTCTGTAGACCTCAAAATAGCAACAGAAACATGGAGGAACAGCTTGGGAGGCAGATTTTGGAAATGTGCAGAAGTAATAGGGCTGTTGGCATGGCTGAATTCAACTGGCCTAATATTGACTGGAGCCTCCGTAGTTTAATTGCGTTGTTTGGAGCAGTTTTTGTCAGGTTTGTCAAGGAAGGAAACCTGATTCAGTATGTAGATCAGACGACAAGAGTGGAATCAATACTGGATTTGATGCTTGGCGACGAGACAGGACAGATTTCAGACACCTCAGTGAGAGAGAATTTCGGTGATAGTGATTGGAGCAGAATGTATGCGAAAGTATTCAATTGTGGTAGGGGTATTGCAATGCTATTGAGCAGGCACGGGGCGCCTAAATTGAGAACAGATGTATCAGGAAAATGCATGGCAGAAATGTAGAGGAATGTCCCACTGAGGCAAAGAAGGGATGGCAGTTTGAAGGAACCTTGTTTGACAAGAGATGTGGGACATCTCGTCAAGAGGAACAAGGAAGTTTCCTGAAGTTTGAGAAGAGAAAAAAATAGGCGGGGCTGTCCAGGGTGACAAGGTATCCAGGAAGATACTGAAAATGGACATAGGAGAGCTAGAAAGCGGCATGAAAAAGTTTGATTGGCTCGGGTTAGGGAGAATTCTTCTACATTTATGTAAGGAACAAAAGGATGGATAAAGTGAGTGTCGGGCCGTTCAGGGATAGCGAAGGGAACTTGTGGCAGGAATCTGGGGAGGTTCCTGAATAAATTGTTTACTTCAGTATTCCCTACTGAGAGGAATATTGTCATTGCTGAGTACAGCAGGAAAAAGACTGATACGCTCGATCAGCTTGATGTTAAGATGGAAGATGCGCTGCAAACTTTGAAAAAAAACGATTAGAGTAGATGTGTCTCGATGTGTCACACCGGATATACTCAAATTTACTACGGGAAGCAAGGAAATAAGTTGCTGTGCATTTGGCTGATCATTGCATCCTGGAGAAAGTGACAACTGCAGATGCTGGAGATCAGAATCGTGAGTGTATGCTGCAAAAGCACAGCAGGTCAGGCAGTATCCAGGTAGCATAAGAATCGACGTTTCGCGCATGAGCACTTCATCATGAATGAGGCCTTCTGCGTGGTGAAGATCTCATGCCTGAAAAGTCAACTATGCTCCTCCTTGGATGCTGCGCAACCTGTTGTATTTTTCCAGCACCACTTTCTCGACTCTAATCTTTGCATCATAATTGTCCATTGGAGAAGACCGAGATGGTTGGACTGTAGCAAATGTTTCTATTGGGGTATTGCATATTGGCAAATATGCTTAACTCTGGGAATTACAGACTATTCAGTCTTCTGTCTGTTCCAGGCAAGTTATTGGAAAGCATTCTGATAGACAGGATTTACAAATACTTGGAAAACGATTAGAGATGGTCAGCATGGCTTTGTGAGATTCAGGTAATTCCTCATAAGACTTATTGAATTGTCTGAAAATGTGGCAACCATGTTAATGAAGGTGGAACAATGGATGTGGTGCACAAGAGCTTTAGTGGGGCGTTTGATAAGGTTCCCCACAGTCCGCTCATTCACAAACTAAAGAGGCATGAGGGACAGGGAAAGTTGTATGCCGAGAGATGGGTTGTAGTCGATGGAATATACTGAACCTTCAGCACTTTGAATAGTGGTTTTCCATCGTTCTCTGCTCTGGGACCTTTGTTCTTTGTGATTAATATTTAAATGACATGCATGAGGAAATGGAAGCGTAGGTTCATAAGCTTTACAATAAAATAATGTAGAGTCGTGGTGCATAAGGTGTAGGGCTATTGCAGTTTGCAAAATGGTACTGCAGGATTTAGAAGTGGGCTGCGATGTAATAGGTGGAATTCAACATGGAAAGGAGTGAAGAGATTCATTTTATATAGTCGAACCTGATTTCAAAAAAGGGGTAAAGAAAGGATTCTTGGCAATGTATCGGAACAGAAGCATCAATAGATCCCGCAATGTTGTGACCCATGTTTATACGGATGTAAAGAGGTTGTATGACGTGTTGGCTTTCATGAACAGGGATTCCCACTTGAAAAGCCGCGAGGTGCTGCTTCAGCTCATTAAAGCCCTAGTCAGATCACATTTGGAATATTCGATTCAGTTCTGGTTGCGAGGAAGGATGGGGAGGCTTCAGAGGTGAATTGCTAAAATGCTCCCTCAACTGAAGGGCATGTTGCATGAAGAAAGTTTGAGGCAGCTAAGGCATTTCTCAATGGAACGAGGATGGATGAGAGGTGAGTTGATAGAAGTGTAAAAGATGATGAGAGTGCTATATAGAGTGAATATTAAGAAACGCTTTCCTCTGGGAATTTGGCTGTCACAAGTGACGCATCTTTTTCGGTGATAGGAAGAAGGTATAGCGGAGATGGAGATGTTGATCCTTTACCAGAGCATGGTTGGTGTGCGTAATGCAGAATCAGATAAATTCGGGACATTTAACCATCACTTGGGTGTGCACATGAATTAAGGGAATGTAGGTTTGTTTCCTTCCGTGCAGACCTCCGTGGTACATGGAGGTAAGTGAGTCCTGAAACCAGACATCAACGTTGACAATGACATTGTAGATAGACCTCACCAATGGGTACCTGTAATATTAAAAATGATCCGGATCACCACATACATCAGTAACTGAAAGCAACATTGCAGGAAACGGCACCAATGAGAAAGATAAATGGTATGTTGATCTTCATTTCATGGCGATTTGAGTTCAGCAGTAAGGATGTCTTACTGCATCTGTACATGTCCTTGAAGGTACAGAATCTCGTACATCGTGCATTTTTGTGTGCAGTTTTGGTCTCGTTAGTCATAAGGAACAAATCTGATATTGTGGAATTGAAGTGAAGGGTGACCAGACAGATCTCTGGGATGATAGGCTTGTTGTGTGAGCAGAATTTCTGTCGAATGGGTCTTTATTCTAAGTGGTTTAGGAAAATAAATTAATGTCTAAGTGCATGTGTAAAATACTGAAAGTCTAAGACAAATTGGAAAAAAGGTCGACATTTCGTCTCGCTGGGACATATAAAACAAGCATCTACAACATGAGTTACAAGCAGCCCACTCTGCATTAAGATAGGAATTATTGTCTGCTCTTAGCGACTGGTGAAACTGGGAATTTTATACCACATAAGCTGTGGAATCCAAGGCACTGAATATGAATAAGGATATCTATCACGAAACAGATGAGGAGAGAACAGGGGTATGATGAGGAGACAAAGAATCAGCTGTCATTATATAAAATTGCCGAGAAAAATCGATGGACCGAAGGGATTACCGCAGTTACTGTTTTACAGTTTCCAATGTTCACTCACATCAAGGGATATGTACACACTGTGGAAAAATTGCATTGTGGAGATATTCGGCCATTATTAAAGTCTCAGTGTATTGATTGGACGACTCCTTTCACGACGTTTCTGTGCACTCGGTGAGAAACCCCTGTAAGTGCAGGCACAAGCTCTCAGTTTTTAGGTAGGACGTCTCTGTCGGGTATACCGGTCTGTGCTTCCCATTTCCTTTTCCGATACTGCGGCCCATGTCAGATGTTCTGCCCAGTTATATTATTTAAGATCTCGAAAAACTTTGATAAAGTTGAGTGTCTTCTTTGACCGTTTCAGACACCATTGAAGAGTTTGTCACATGTCTGCATGTCTTGAGTCACTTATCAGCTAGACCAGGAAAGCACGAGAGATTCAATTTCTTAAAGTACATCGGTGAAATAAGATGGTGTTTACAATTGCCATTGGTTTTGAGGTCATTATTACTGATACCAAGACTTTAGATTTCGATATTATATGAATTGATTTTAACTTCCACCAGCTGGCAGACTATTAGCTTGGACTGATTATACAGTGATATTTCAAAACAGCGCCATCGCCACATAGGGAGCTATTGGATACAACTTCGAGCAGGTTATTTCTGCGCTGCTTGTCAATGATTTAACTATCTTGATGAGACTGAGTGAGTGGCAATTTTTACTATTGTAATTATTTACCTCTTAGATGACTGGACATGGTGGGGTAATTTTTCATATTGCGAGTCAGATGTCAGATTTGAAGTTTGAACGAAACAGCTTCCCAAGGGACACGGCTTGTTGTGCAGCACAAATTTTCAGTCCGATTGAAGGAATGGAGTCAATCGCCTTCGTCGAATCCACTGTGTTCAGGTGTTTCTTCATGTCACGGGCCACGAATTGAATTAGTTAAAGAGTGTCATCGGAAATTCTGTGGGCATGGTGACAAGGTTGAGGTGAATCTTTCACTCCACACTTTTGCCTGAGGACGGTGCAGATATACTTCCTTAAATTTACACTGACATGCAAGGCTTTTCCATTATCCATGATATGTAAAATACATGGTTGTTTAATCGTCCATCACTATGTATTACTGAATGTGTCAGAATTGTTTATCTACTCGTCTTGGGATCATTTCGCTCTCCTCTATCAGATGTTAGTTCTGCTGTTTGAAACGTTAGCAGTTAACTGCGGCAGGTTTAACGGTTTTAGGTGGGCATCGTTCTGACACTGCCATCTTCACCCATACTTGTCACTCAACAAAACGTTAGCCTGTTGATACTGATAGACTGAGGGATTATTCTGGGGGAAAATACGCATTGTCATTGAATACGATTGCTGCATAAATCTGTTATAAAGTTGAAGTTGTGTTCTGTACCTTTAAGAGGGAGTAATTGCTGTTCTGCACTGAGAGCTAACAAGCACCTGAATCATATTATCACATGACAGTCTCAGTGCACTGCAAAACTGAAAGTATGTAACATTTGTCTGTGAAATGGATACCTGAGTTGGCTTATGTTTTGGCAATAATTTGAATTTAACCAATCAGTTTAAATTATTCTCCGGGTTATGAAAACCCAATTGACTTCATTTTTATTTCTTTGCCAACACTTCCGATGAAGCAATCTAATGTTGGGGATGTAAAAATGAAGCAGTTTAAAAATCAGACAGAGAAGCTGCCATCAAGATGGACAAAGAGAGATCCAAGACATTGAAATACTCTATCAAATGTCCCTTTTCATTTGAAACCGCTTCACTGTAAAGGAAAGAAGACGATTCAGAGAGATCTTCTACGGGAAGAAGATGGACAGTAGAGACGTTAGCGGCTGCATGTTTTTTCAATTAAGTTGTGTAATATTAATAAGTGTTTTTGTTTCAACAGTATATGGATATCGAGTTGGACGTATGTAATAAGCAGTCAAGAGAAATAGGGGCTGAGATTTGTGAATAGTTATTTAATGTTTATTTTTACAGGTAAAGAATAAATTGATAATACTTTCCGTAAATAGTGGAATGTGGGAATTCTCTACCACGCATATTTTAGCAGATTAACAGACGAGGTGAGCATTTTTGGGTGTTTAGTTTAATTCACAGAAGGGTTCACGGTCCTGTTGTAACAAATCTACAGCACCACATCAATATACAGAATTGTCTATTGAAGAAATTTTACTGAGCTAGATCATTGAAAGTATTTATCATGGATTTTCGACTTGGAAGTGAATTGAGTGAATTGCCGATTTGTTGTTGTATTCAGAGTTAGAGAGACATAGACTCTTAGAGTCATGCAATATGCAAACAGACCCTTCAGCACAAATCGTCCATGCTCACCAGGTTTCCTAAAGTGATCTCATCCGATGTTCCTGCGTTTCGCACATACATTTTAGAAATGTAAAATCTGCAGATGCTGCAAATCAGAAAGACAAACAGAAGCTGCGTGAAAACCTCAGCAAGTCTGGTAGTATCTGTGTCGAGAAATCAGAGTTAACGTTTCAGATCCAATGACCCTTCCTCAGAACTCTGAGGAATTATGCAGTTATCTCAGCAAGGCCGCGACACAATTTCTTCCCTATCTTCCCGCAAGGATCTCGGCTACACTTGAACAGGTACTGGGTATGTATCTACGGTTCTGCGTTTTTGGTATCTCTAGCACTTTCTCTTCTGTAATGTGCCCTCGTTTCAAATCATCACTATATTTATTTATTTCTCGAGTTCTGGAGTTTCCATATTGATCTACGCAATAAATATATACGCGATATATTTATATAAGATCTCTCCCATCCAGCAGGAAAACTCTGCAAGGCAGAGGAGTGGTTGAGGTGGAGTTCTTGTGAGGAGTGTGAACCCAGCATGGCCAGGCTCTCATGGACTCTATTGTTGAATTCTTAACGTGTTTCAGTGATTTTCCAGTCTTGCAGGAATGACTGTAATGTTTTATATTTTAACTTTGTTTTCATTGATTTTCTGCTTTCCACCAGGATTCTGTAGCCGGAGCGAGAGTACCTTTGTACCTAAGATTACATCACATGTGGCGATATGTAAACCTATCACTGTACTCATGTGAGTACATGTGGCAATACACCCATTGGACGTTATTTATCTTCAGTGGTTCCACACATCGATGACTGATTGATTTTTAAGAAGTCCTATACTCTCCCCAGTTTCTCTTTTACCCTTAATATTCTTGTGCAATCACTTTCAATAGTGTTGACCAGTATTTGCCAAAGCTATCTCATGCGCCTTTTTGGCCTCTACATATCCCTCCTAGACCCTCCATGCTCCGAAGGACATTCACTTGATTCCAGCTGCCTATATCTGACTTACGCCTCCTTTTTTGTCTTGACCAGAGCCTCCATATTCCCTATTTTGTGTGGGAATCTACTAGAAACTATTTGTTGTTCTGGGTGGGTGTGTGTATTGTTGTGTAGGGAAGGAAGGTTTCTTGTGGTTTATATCATATTTTGCAAGTAATTCAGACTTTGCATTTGTTATTTCAGTTTCAATTACATCAATAATTACCTTAATACAGTGACACATTGGAAAGTGTCACTCGACTCTCATGAAATCGATCACTTTATCTCCAGGTTGATGTATGCTTTGTTTGTTTCTTTCCACATAGCCAATGTAGTCACCATCTACATCCTACTTTATAAAGATTGTGGATTGTCTCCATGTATCAGACGTTACCTGGGGTCGATGGCAGTAGCGGATCTACATGTCATTATCCTTGACTTGACAATGAGACACATTCCCATTGTTTATCGGGAACAGTTTTATTTCCTGCGGGACTTTGACGTATGTAATATTAACGCCGTCCTGCTTTATGCAGCCACTGACTGTTCTGTCTGGTTCACCGTCACTTTCACCTTTGATCGGTTTGTGGCCATTTGTTGCCAGAAGCTGAAAAGTAAATATTGCATTGAGAAAATGGTGACTGTGGTTCTGGGAACAGTGACTGTGATGAGTTGTCTGAAGAACATTTTCTGGTATTTTATGCTCACACCTTGGTATTCGCTGGCGATTGAGCCCTGGTTTTGTGAGGGAACAGGTCAAGTTTACTATTCCCGTGATTGGGTCACAATCGAGTTCCTCCACCACATTCTAAATCCGGCTCTCCCATTTCTCCTGATTCTGCTGCTCAATGTTTCCACAGTTAGACACATTTTAGTGACCAGCAGAGCCCGCAGTAGACTCCGAGCTCACACCAATGGAGACGCTCAGTCTGACACAGAAATGAGAAATCGAAAAAAATCCATCATTTTACTGTTTGTGATTTCAGCTAATTTCATCCTGTTATGGTCAACGTCAATGGTGTATTCTATTTGGAGACGTATGTTGAATATTGTGTATACCACAGTGTATCTTGATCCCTATGTGCGGGAATGGGGCTTCATGCTGCAACTCCTCAGTTGCTGCACAAACACTGTGATTTATGCCGTGACCCAGACTAAGTTCAGAAAGCAGATGAAAAATCTGCTGAAATATACCGTTACCCAAATTAATCAATCAATCAAATTGCCTCATTAATCAATCCGTCCGGGGATATATCATTTCAGTTCAATATTTATGTAATGGAGGAACCTGTCGCTATGGTAAAAGGTCGAGTGCAGTAATGGTTTGCCAACCTCATCCAACAGGGGATTACAGGGACATATATTAATGTTTCTCTCAACTCAGGGGCCAATGAGAAAAGGCACGATCCCACTTACTCTGTCTATCACTTCAATTTGTGAATAATAAAGATGTTCATTAAAAAGTGCTGAGCAGCAGAGTGAACGGCATTATGGTTTGTCTTTGTGTTGAAGACGCTGAGCTGGAGAGACATAAAATAATCTCCAACTCCTGGTCCTCAGCGTAGGGGAGGGGACCGGAACTGAGCTCTGCAGTTGGTTTAAAGTCACTCGGTCCTTGCTTTCACCTCTGGATCTCCCAATTTGAACTGGCCTTTGGCAGTTGTTATCTGTCTCCCTTTGCCCCTGCCCACCCCCCACACCAATGTACCGCTTCCAGTCTCACTCTGTCACTCTATCTCTCTCTCCTAATCCCACTTACGCACTTTATTTCACTATCCTTCCCTTATACATTCTCCTTCACTCTCTATCTTGCACAGTCTACATTCCAATCTCTCTCTCTCTCCAAAAAACTTTTCCAAATTCTTCTTCACCTTCATTTGCCAATGAACATAATTTCTTGGGTTAGTTTGTAGCTTCCCGGCATTGCTAGTCTAACAGTATGGCGCTTGGGACAAATGGAGTTGTTCACGGACACAGTGGATATGAGAACACTGACCGTTACTGGGGGTAGCTGTTGAGATGGCGCCATACGCTGTAGCTGGGGCTAAAGAGTGGGGGTGGTAGAGCAGGCTATTCCACAAAGAACAGATTGTGTGTCACCATTGTCTTTTACTCCGGGAACAGAGTGGTGATGGAGAAAGAAAAACATATCAAGGGGATTAACTGGGGAGGAGTTCACAGATCAGCCTTCAGAATAGGGAGTCTGAAAGTGGAGTGCGCATGATGGTGGGGAATTGTGCAGGGCGTGAGCGTGACATTGCAGGAGTGTGTGGTGGAGTGCGCGTGACAGTTTGGGAATGTGCTGAAAAATGAGCGTGATGGTGGGGGCTGGTCATTTGCTTTACAGCAGGAAGAGTGGGCCCGAGGATAGTGGATTGCCATCAAAGAATGTGAAGCCTTTAAATATTTACCTCGAGCAATAAGGTCTTCCTTTTGTAACAGCAGGGACAGCGGGAGTGAGAACCAGCGGGCTGCCGGGAAATTAAATAAAGACGTTAATACTTACCTCGTGAATAGGAGGAGTGCATGGCGAGCAAAAGTGGACAAGAGAATGCCGATTACGTGAAGTAATATATTTTGGGGGTTGCATTCCCCGAAACGCTAATTAGGTAGTGTCCCCCACTCATCCTGCTCCTCTAACATGATAAATCATTTATCTGTGCGCCATATTGCTAAGTTTTGTTTTTTGCCAATCGCCTCTTTCGAAATTTGGAACGGTTGTGATGGAGTTTAGTGCAGTTGACTGCTCCGCCTGTCGAATGTGGGAGGTAAGCGTCAACACTAGTGCCCTGCTGACTTCATCTGCTGGAAGTACACCCAATTTGAGCTCCTTGAAAACCATGTTCGGGAATTGTAGCTGGAGCTGTATGAACGTTGGTTCATTCGGGAGGCTGAGAAGGTAGTTGAGAGAAGTTACATGGAGGTACTTACACCTCAGGTCGAGGAGGAAGTTAGCTTACATTAATGGGTCGGAAAGGGATCAGGCAGCCAGTGCAGGGATCACCTGTGGCCGTTCCCCTCAATAACAAGTATACCCTTTAAGATATTGCTGGGGGGACGATTTCCCGGGGACAAGTCATAAGGTAGACCTTGGGCACAGAGTCTCTCCGTGTTGCTCAGAAGGAAAGGGTGCAGAGGAGCAGAGCGTTCGTCATTGGTGATTCCAGAGTGCGGGGGACAGATAGAAATCTCCGGGTGAACGAGACAGACTCATAGTTGCTGTGTTGCCTCACTGGTTCTTGGGTTTGTGATGTCTCGGATCGTGTTTTTCGAATCATTAATGGGAAGGAGCACTCCAAGTCGTTGTCCATGTAGACAGCAATGGCTCAAGTGGGAAAATTAATGGCGTTTCAAGTAGGCGAGTGCTCAAGTGTCCTCTCAACCACTGCAGTATTGTCCTTGATTCACAATTCCACACCACACTCACTTTTACAATCGTTCCTGATCTTAATGAAATTCAGGAACATGCAACAACCACTACTGTCCGTTTCCTATCCATGTCTCCGAAATGGCCTAAAGATCTGAGTTCTGTGTAGGAACCCATGCTGCAAGTTCACGCATCTTCATCTGAACGTTCTGGGCGTTGAAGTAGACACACTTCAAGCCACTTTCCTGCCTACCCGTACACTCCTGTGACCTTGAAACTCGTCCATGACTGCACTACTCTAAACCTCCTGTACACTGAAATAACAATTTAGGTTTCCACCCCCACCCACCCCCCCCCCCCCCCACCCCCCAGTTGAAATAGTTTAATTTCTCCTGAGGATCATCAGTAAATTTTCCACAAAATTCAGGCAGTTAGGGCGACAGCTCAGGCCTCGAATATACAAAGTTTTTATTTCTTCTTTTTACACATGCCACGTGCTAGTGAGGCGAGAAACGGGGAGAGAGACGAGTAAAACCCCTGGCTACAAAGAAGGCGCAGGAGGAAGGCTTTCATATGCCTGCATAATTGGGGAATGTTTTCTGAACGAGGGACTTCTACAAGTGGGATTGTCCGCACCTGAACAAGAGCAGTACCAATATCTTTTGTGGAAAATTTACTAATGATCCTCAGGAGAAATTAAACTATTTCAACTGGGGTGGGGGGGGGGGGAGGTGAAAACCTAAATTGTTATTTCAGTGTACAGGAGGTTGAGAGTAGTGCAGTCATGAATGAGTTTTCAAGGTCACAGGCGTGTACCAGTGGGCAGGAAAGTGGCTTGAAGTGTGTCTACGTCAACGCCCAGAACGTTCAGATGAAGATGCGTGAACTTGCAGCATGGGTTCCTACACAGAACTCAGATCTTTAGGCCATTTCGGAGACATGGATAGGAAACGGACAGTCGTGGTTGTTGCATGTTCCTGGATTTTACTAAGATGAGGAACGATTGTAAAAGTGAGTGTGGTGTGGAATTGTGAATCAAGGACATTACTGCAGTGGTTGCGAGGACACTTGAGCACTCGCCTACTGGGGTCAGAAACATGAAAGGAGAAGTCACCCTGTTGGGAGTTTTCAAAGGGTCTCCGAATATTTCCACAGACCTCGAGTAAAGGATAGCAAACATAATTCTGCAGACGAGCGAATGTAACTGGTTACTAGTTATAGGAGACTTCAACTTTCCCTATATACGATGAAGTGTCAATATAAAGCCTAGTTTTATAAAGCCTATTTTATCAATATATAACAGGTTATGTAAAACTAGCCTGGGTTTCACAATATCGTTTTCCAACACACATAAACTGTGGGCGAGAGTCTTGTGGGACAGAATTATGTTCTTTGTTACTGTGGAACAGATATTTGGAGCAAGCAGACTCCACCTGCACCTGTGCAGGTGGTTTGAGGAGCTGAATAAAACAGAAACATTCGACTGAGTAGCAAGTGTGGCTCAGAAGACACTTGTCACTGCTCCACCAGACACTTATGACCATGTGTCTGATCTGACTGCGGTCTCCCAAGCACGTTTTTGTATGTATACAACTTTCCGAAATTCACTTGGCTGTCAAATGTTGAACAAATATAACGTTGATCAAATGCAAATTGCCAGACACCACAAAACTCTGAGAAAGGGAATTCTCACTTGAATCGCCGTTTCAGAATGTCTTGTTAGTGTCCCGACCAATGTTGCAGCGTCACCAATGCCTTTTTCTTCCCCACTCCTCAACTGGTTTCAACAAATTTTAAATGTATCCATTTGAGTGATATGCAGAACGACACAAGTAGCAGACTGGAGCATTTTCTACAAAAGCACACGATAAACAAATTCGTAAGAAATAGTAAAATTTGCAAAGTATTCCCAATGTTATTCTGCCTTTAAAATTATTCTGCCCACTTAAGTTTCTGGAAATAAGCTACGCAGAACAGTTGCATTTGGATGAATCCCTTTGCTTCAGATAGTGGAACGATGCCAATGAATCCTCGTGAGGAATCCTCCACGAACGGTAAAGATGACTCACGGATTTTCTGTTGTCAGGCGGAAGCAAGTAAGAGAGAGGGAGCAATCGGCTGCTGATTCTCAGGTGGGTAATACTTTTCCCCCCTCTCTGTGTGGAAGCATGCAATAATGCCAAATGAACATCAAACTGCACCGTGTGCACTCCCTTTCAACATTGCCTGGAACGTATGATTTTGGACTATATGCAGGTGCATCATTGTTGTTATCGTACACAGCGCTAAATATGTCCCTTTTTTACATAAGCGTACATAAGCTAAATATGTCCCTTTTTTATAATTATATTACATGTTTATATGCGTCCGTGAAATTTAAAAAAATGATTTGGAATCTTACTATTATGCGTTAGTATCAATAAATCTTATTCATAACATTTATTCCCTAGCTTACCTTTCCTTAACAGAAGAAAACATATATCAAGCTGTTACACATTTCTGAATGTCGTATTTCCATAAGATTTTTCATCTGAGATCTTAACTGATAACCTTCCATAACAAATGGCCTTCATTGCAGGAATAAGGAAAGGGAAAAAACTTTGAAAATTTTCGAGAAGGATTGTATCTTTTAGATTACTTTAAGGAATAAAAACTGCACACGATGTATCAGCTGTGGTCGCAGCAATGCCCTGTACAGATGCAGTGAAACAGTTCACATTAAGCCGGGCACACATTTCCAAAAGCAGCAACATTCCATTTACCTTCCAAACCGCACGCTGCATTTGCAGACTAATCTCAAATAATTCATGGAGCAGGAACATGGAAATCGCAGAGCCCTGTAATCTTCCTTCATAGTAGAAATAATGAAATTGCAACTCAACAGCTTTGAAGGATCCCTCCAGAATTAACTAAGTCTAATCTTATTACAGATGTGTTCAGCCATAAAAAGAACAGATCTACTTATCCAGCAGCAATTAACAGTTTTTTTTTAAACTATTCTGAACAGTAATAAGTTTTTAAAAATATTATTTAAATAATCACGGAGACAGATTTCAACATAATTGTGAAACATTAAAGAGATATCAGACATATCTGGCCAAATAAAAACTTCCAGAAGAAGGCTTGCTGACGAAATGTTGACTTCTCCACCTCTTAATTTTACCTGGCCTGTTTTGTACTTCCAGCCTCCGACATGTCTACTTTGGATTCCAGCATCTGCAGTATTTGTCTCCAGCTAAAAGAAGTTACCAATCGAAATATTTGTACATATTATTATTAGTATTACGAGCTTTTTTGTAAATTGCAGAATCACTTGTTTTTGTCTAAATGAAGGGCTAATGGAATTTGATAAGAGATGGCCTGTACAATGGAGAATAAAATGCAAGGAGTCTCTCGAAATAAAATTGGACGGAATAGAACAAAAAGAGTACAGCCATTTACTTTGGAATGCAGCGTAGAAACATCCCAAGGCCGAGAGGTTACAAAAATCGTTTTCACCTACAATAACGAAGAACCAACGGCTGTCCATCGAAGTATTCGTTAATAATCAGGTGTTTCACAAGATTGCTCCCATAGAAGGAAAGGGGAAGGTATCGTTAGCACGTTGTGTACGAGCATTGGAACGTAAAATGTATAAAAATACTGTCTTTTTACTGTAAAATCAGAGTATGTATTTGATCGCTCTTCTGATCTGACTTGAAGATTAAGAAAACCACTATGCTTTCATGTCAAAGCTAGATTCGAGGAAGATCCTTTAGTTCTGTCCCTGCATTAAAAGATTTTTGATTGAATAATAAGCCACTCTGTGCCGGTATTATGTGTGCTTCCAGACTCTTTGACACTGGTCAGTGAAATCTAACGAGTATACAAGCACCTATAGAACAGAGGGAGAAACGAAAACTTAGATGTGGGCATACATGACTTAGAGCAGTCATTAGACAAGACCAAGGTTAGCATGATCAGCATCATTTGAAGTTAGAGGATCGATTCATCAGCCTAAAATTGACAGGAAAGATGCTTCTCCTGAACCTGCTGGTGAGTGTGTTCATGTGGCTCTATTGTTTGGCTGACGGAAGAGGTTGTAGGAGATTAATACTGGGGTGGGAGTGGTCTCTGTTAATGCTGGCAGCCTTTCTGTGGCAGCGAACCATATCAATGGAATCCACAGATGGAAGGTTCTCTTCCGTGATGGTCTGAGTTTTGTTCTTCGAGAGATTGTTCTCATTGCACCACGTCACAAAGCCCTCTAACTCAGTTTTGTATTTTGGCCCGTTGTTGTTTGGTATCTGTTCTCCTATGGCACTACCATCAGCCAACCTGTGGATGGTGTTCGTTCGGAATTTGACATCACAGCTGTGGGTGCACTGGGAGCACTGGGAGTGCACTGGGGGCACCGCTGTAGGTGTACAGGGAGCTCACTGAGGAGCTGACAACACAGCCGTGGGTGAATACGTAATAGAGTTAGTGGGCTGAGGACATAGACGTGGGTGTACAGGGAATACAGTAGAGGACTAAGCACACAACTGTGGGTGTACAGGGAACACAGTTTGGGGCTGAAGGTACAGATGTGACAGTACATGAAGTACTGCAGCGGTCTGAAGACACAGCCGTGGGTGTACAAGTATTACAGTAGGGCAATGAGGACACAGCCGTGGATGCACAGTGAGTACAGCAGGTGGCTGAGGGCACAGCCTCGTGTGCAGTGAGTACTGTCTGGGGCTGGAAACACAACCGTGTGTTTACAGGGAGTACAGTAGAGGGCTGCGTACACAACCGGGGGTTTACAATGAGTTATGCAGGAGGCTGAGCACACAGCCGATTGTTTACAGAGAGAATGATAGGAACCTGAGAACACAGCCATGGATGTACATGGTGTACAGTAGAGGGCGGAGGATACAGCCATCGGTGCACAAAGGCTTCAGTAGGTATTTGAGAACAGAGCTATGGGTGTACAATTAGTACAGTAGGGTCTGAGGGCCCAGCCATAGGTATACAGGGTGTACAATAGGTGGCTGAGGATGCAGCAATGTGGGTAAGGGAGTATAGTAGGGGGTTGCAGACATAGCCATGGATATACAGCGAATACAGGAGGGGGCTGCGGATCCATCCTTCAGGAGCTCCAGTGTTGAGAGTTATTGTGGAGAAAGTGCTGATGCCTATCTTCACTATTGCGATCTGTGAGTCAGAAAGCTGAAAAATCCCAATTGCAGGGAGAAGAGCCGAGACAAATCTCAAATCTTACTGAGTTTTGAAATCAGTCTTGAGGGGAGAATGGTGTTGAAGACGCAGCTCTATATGATTATCAGGAGTCAAACTTCGGTGTCCTTGTTTTCCAAATGTTCAGGGTTGAGTACAGGGTTAGGGACATGCTGTCCGCTGTGAACCCGTTGTGTTGGTGGGCGCATTGTGGGGGATTGCGACAGCCTGAAAGACTGAAGTTGAAATGGTCCATAACCAGCCTTTCGAAACACTTCATGATTTTGGAGTTCAGAGCCACTAGGCGGTAGTCCTGAAGGAACATTGCATGTGTTTTCTCACGTACGGTGATGATGGTGATCTACTTGAACCAGGTTAGGATTTCGAACTAGTGAGAGGGAGAAGGTGAAGATGTTTGTGAATATGTCCGCGAACTGGTCTGCACTGGATCTGAGTGCTCAACGGGTAACACTTTCCAGGCCCATCGTTTTCCCTGGGATGACTCCCAGGAAGAGTGATCTGACATTTGCCAGTCAAGGGGACACGAAACCATATTGTTTCAGTCTAACCTGCAGTCAAACACATTTTCTCCATTTCCTTGTTGGTTTTCAGCACCCGGATGTTCGGGGAGCCGATGATGCGATTGTACAGCTTCAGGACGCGAGCGAATCATGTCTTGACAGATTAAGCCTTCGCTAGAATAGGACATCATGCGGTCAGAGTTCATGCCAGGACAAGTTATTGGGATTGTGTCCCAGTTGGTCGCTGCCTTCTCTGGATTGTGCATTTGGGGGTCCAGGCCGTATTACGGTCGGTGTCTTTGAAAATCCAGGATTTGTCAGGGGTTTGTCTCTGTCGTCAGCGATTTCTCAGAGCTGTGTGTCTGTGGATCCTTGCATTATCAGGGTTGTATCTCTTTCGTTCCAGGGTTTATCAGCGCTGTGTCTCTCTAGGTCCCTGCTTCACAAGGTATTGTCTCTGTCAGGCACAGCAGACTCAGGGTTATCTCAGTAGGTCCCAACCTCGTCAGGGTTGTGTCTTTGGGCGTCCTGACTTTCTCGGGATTGTGCCTTTATGTATGAGTGCTTTATTTTGGTTGTGTCTCTGTGGGTCGGGGCCATGTTGCGGCTGATTCGCTGTCGATCTTGGTCCTTGTATGGTTATGTATCTGTGGGTACTGGTATTCTCACAGATGTGTCTCTGTGGTTTTGGACCTTCGCAAAATTGTTTCTCTGTGGTTGCAGGACTTCACAGGTGGTGTGCGTCTGTGTGTCCTTGCCTTCTCAGGGATGTGTCTCTGTGTGTTCGGGCTTTGGCAGGGTTGTGACTCTGTGGGTCAAGGCCTTCTCAGGGTTTTAGCTCTCGAGGATCAGGGTTCTGACTACAGTCTCGGCCTTCTCCGAGTTGTATCTGTGTGACTCAACGCACTCTCAGTGTTGTGTGACTGTTGGTAAACGCCTATTCAGGGCTTTGTCTCTGTGTGTCCGGGCCTTCTCAGCATTGTGTCTTTGTGGATCCAGCACTTTTCACACTTTCCAACACAGAGAAATCCCCAAACATACATTACAACCACACACACATGCCCCTCTCACACAGCTCCCCACACTATCACACAGCTCTCCCACGATCACTCAGGCCTCCCCAAGCACACAGCCGCCTCATACACACTCTACGCAGAACCTTCCACACAGACACATCCCCCACACACCGAGAGCACCCACACACACAAATGCCCCACACTCCCATATAAACACAGCACAGCCACAAACAACACCGCCCGCACACTCAGCTCCGCCGCAAAAACACAATCCCCATTACACAGACCTTCGCACACGCAGGCAATCCCAACACAGACATAGACACCTCACACACACAGACCTCTATACAGTGCCCAAAAGCACGTCTCCCCACAGATAGCTCCTACATACACAGTCCCTCTACACATAGCCACCCACAGACACAGAACTCCCAACACTCAACCCCACACACAACCCCCACGAAACACACGCATACCCCTGCTCACACACTGCGCAGCCACAAACTCAGCTCTCCAATACATACAGACATAGCTCTCCCATACACACACACACGCACTCACACACACAGCCAAACCCAACAACACACACCCTGCCCCCGCTGACACCACACAACAATAACATCACCTCACACAAACATATCCCCATCAGACATAACCATGGCCACAGACACATGATCGCCCACACACAGACCACACCCACACACAGCCAAATTCCACACACACATGATCCCCCACCTACGCAGACTCCTCCACAGAAGCACTCAACAGCCCCCACTACACACAGGGACCTCCCACTCCAAGCTCCAAAACATAGCAACGACTCATACACTCAATTCCCCACAAAAACGCATCTCTCCCACAATCAAGCAGACTCCCCCCACACAGACCCCACAGACACACAGCTCCCCCACACACAGCCTCTTACACACATTCCTCACATACACACAAAAATCCCACCACTCACAGACAACTCACACACATAGCCCACATGCACATCGCACTCCCACGCACAGAACCCCTCAAACACACAGTACCAACCACACACACACATCGACAGCCGTCCCACCCACACACAGAAGACACCTTCCATGCTCACACAGCACCCCCAAATACACAGACAGTCCACCACAAAAGAACAGCCCTACCATTATCACGCATCCCTTCTCACATACACCGCTCCATCGCACACAGAGCCCCGTGCCCACTGCTCCACGCGCACACATAGTCCTTATACTCATGCACAACCTTCCTACACACAGAGACACACCCACACACAAAGCAGAATCCAACTATACAGCCCACCACACATACTGCCCACACAGACACAGTCCCCCATAACCATCTGTTCGCAAACTCAGCGCACCCCCACACACACATAGACTCCAATACACACAGACCACCACACACAAGAGTCACAACACAGAACCCCACACAGAGAGCCTGCTTACATGCACCCACAAACGCACAAAACCGCCGTGCATTCACATCTATCCAATCATACACACAACCCCACAATATGCACAGCACTCCCCCAAACACAGTCCCCCACCGACAGCCCATCCACTCAGAGACAGCGCCCAACTCAGGCGCACACATTGCCAACTCACACAGCCCTGTACTCGCATACACAAAGACCACATTCACAGCCCCCACCCACACTCAGTTCCCACAAATATATACCCCACCCACACATGCAATCTCCAGCTCACACACAGATCAGCCATACAGACAGACGCCCACGTATACACAGCACTCCCTCATTCATAGAGCACCTCCACACACGCTCCCCACCAAAGCCTTCCCTCCAGGTGCAATAGACTCCCCACACGCAAAGCTTATCCACACAAAGCTACCCACATACTCTCCTCCATACACAGACTCCCACCACACACTAGCAGTCACCACACACTAGGCTACCCCCAAACACAGAACACCGGATGCACAGCACTCCCCACACACAGACCCACACAGAGCCTATACAGACCGCAGAGCCCACCTCCCTCGTGATGCAGCCCCACTCCCACATACACAGCCCCCATGCACACAGAACCCCATACTCGCAGTCACCCCAACACACAGCACCACCATTCACACAGTAACACCAAATACATACAGCAAAACGACCACACGGAGCCCTGACCACATATAGACCCAACCATCAATGACAGCACGCCCCACGCACTCAGAAACCCGCTCACTCGCAGCCACCCAATGGCATAGACACCCTAAACCGCACACAGCATTCCTGCATACATTCAGCACCAAGACTCACAGCACCATACTGCCCACACCCCCTGCACACACAGCCTGCCCCCATGCTCACATACTCCCCACACACTAGAACACCAAATACACAGAAAATTCCGCATACATCGTCCTCCACACACTGTACCCCCACAAAAAGCCTCACATACGCAGCCTGCCCCCACACACTAGCAGTCTCCATACACGAGGCTACCCCCACAGTCCGCCAAACACATAGTCACTCCACAAAGCACTCCAGACACAATCATCCAAACCCACACATACACCCATGCCAACATGCGCAGCCGTCCCACAATCATAGCGCCACATATATCGAATCCCCACATGCACACACAGCCCCAATACACAGATATCTCGCACTCACAGCCCCGATGGGGTCAGCACCCACAAACAGCCCCTCCACTCATTCAGTGTTCCAGACACACATACAGCCACCTCCCCACACATAGAGACACCTACACACACGTCATACCCCCTACGCACAATCCTCTCACATACACAGCGCCCTCCACACACAGCGTAACTACACACACAGCCATAGCAGACAAAAAGACATTTCCAGCGTATCCCCCAGCGCTTAGAGCACCCACACCCCAGCTGCACCCTTACACTGCTCCCCAATACAAATAGACACCCACACACAGTGACCCTCACACACTGTCGCCCCCACTCAGCCACCCGTCACAAAAACGCAGTCCTCACACACAGAGCCCCCACGACACAGCCAGCACATACACTCACAGACACCCCCACACAGACACCCCCCACAAACACCAAACATCCCCCCACACTTAGCATATCCCCCTCCACACACAGACACTCCCACAAGCACGGAATTCCCCCACACATATCACTACACACACTCAGCCTCCGTTACACAAAATGCATACACCCGCATTCTCAACCCCTTCACACACACGATCCCCCAAATACATCCCACCCACGCAGTCACAGCTGCCCACACATTCAGACCCCGTCGCACAGCCCCTTACCCACATTGACACCGCCCCCACACACAGACCCCCCAACAAACTGGCAGCCCCTCACACATGCAGACTCTCAAACACAGAGATCCCCACACAAAGCACTTCGCACACAGCAACGCGCACACATTTAGCAACCCCAACACACACTGCTCACCAAAAACACCCACAGAGCTCATACATACACCTGCCCCCACACACATATACCCACTACACACAATTGTTCCCCAAATAACCCCGGTATCACACAGCCCTCCCCACACACATAGCGCCGTCACACACACACAACACGCCTCACACACAACCACCCCACACAGGCATAGCCCCTCACATGTACACAGAACCCCCAGACATCTGACCCTCACACACGGAGCGTCCCACACAGGAACAGATTCCACACACATAGCCCACCGCATCCACACACAGCCCTGTATCCACACAGCGTTCTGCCACACATAGAACACCCATGCACACTTCCAATCTGCACACGGAGGGCCCCGCACACACAAAGCGCCCCCACACGCAACACTCACAAGCAACAGGGTCCCAAATATCGCCCACCACACACAGAGCCCCAGCAAAAACAGCCACTACCTCTACACATTCACTAGCTCAAGCACGCCCTTCGCACTCTCAGCTCATCCCCATGCACACATGTAACCCCCCCGTTAACACAGACCCCCACTCAGAGCCGCAATACATAGACCCCATTCACAGAGCCACAACACACAGCTACCTACACACAACGCTCCCCACAAATAGCCCTCCACTCACACACAGAGCTGCCTCACACACACAGCCCCAATAACATAGCCCGTGCCACACACAGCGGACCTATATACACAGCCCCTCGACACAATACAAACCGCACAAAGACAACACCCCACACCCCACACACAACACAACCTATTCACCCAGACCCCCACATACACTGTTCACACACATACAAAGCCCCACATACATTGCCCTCCTCACACATAGACCCCGATGATACGGCCCTCTCCATACACACAGCCCACACACACACACATGCCCCTTCCACACACACAGTCGCGCCAACACACCGAGCCCACGAACACACAGTACCAATCCCACACAACACAGCCCTCCTGCACACACAGAGTCGGTTTTCCAGCACATATCATCCCCCCACATACACCCACACAGGTCCATCCAAAAACACGGCCTTCCCACTATCACACAGCTTATTCCATCCTCTGCGTTGTAATTTGCCACTGATGACCCATTTCATTCTTTCCCCCTCACTCTAAACGTATGCCCTCTAGTTCTGTATTCCCCCAACCCAGCGAATAGATCTAGTTTATTCGCTCTTTTCCTGCCCCTCATGATTTTATAAACGTCTTTAAGGTCACCTGTCAACCTCCGGCACTTTAGGGAAAGCAATGATCCCCTATTCAGGCTTTCTCTCCAGCTCAACCCTCCAAAGCTGTCAACATTGTTAGAAATCTTTTTCTGAACCCTTCCAAATTTCAAAACATCCTTCCGACGGGAAGGAGACCAGAATCTTCCAAAAGTGACCTAACCCATGTCCCGTAGAACCACAACATGACCTCCCAAATCTGTGGTCTGAATTACAAAGGAAAGCATATCAAATGGCATCTTCACTCTCCAAATCTTCCCATAACAGTACTTTCAATGAACTATGACGCTGCACTCTATTGTCACTTAATTCAGCAACACTCCCCAGCACCTTACATTACAGTGCATACATCCTGACCTGATTTGTCTTTCCAAAGTGCAGCACCTCATATGTACCTGAATGAATAGGCATCCGTGACTCCTTGGACCGTTGGCACATCTGATCAAGATACCGTTGTACTCTGAGGTAAGCTTCTTCGTTGCCCTCTACCCCTCCAACTTTGGTTCATCTGCAAACATACTAGCTTTACTACCGATTGTCATATCCAAATCATTTATATAATTGAAAAAATTAGTGCACCGATCCTTGTGGCACATCACTGGCTACAGGCCTCCAGTCAGAAAGGCAAGCCTCCACCACCATCCACTGTCTTTTACCTTAGAGTGAATTCTGTATCCAAATGGCCAATTCTCCCTGTATCCATAGGTTTTAACCTTGCTAACCAGTCTCCCGTGAAGAACTGTGTTCAATACCTTACTGACATCCATAAGGACAACGACGTGTGTGTGTGTGTGTGTGTGTGTGTGTGTGTGTGTGTGTGTTGTGTGTGTGTGTGTGTGTGTGTGTGTGTGTGTGTGTGTGTGTGTGTGTGTGTGTGTGTGTGTGTAATCAACCACACCGCCCCGTGGCCCAACATTTCAACTCCCCCTCCCACTCTGCCGAGGATATGGAGGTACTGGGCCTCCTTCACCGCCGCTCCCTCACCACCAGACGACTGGAGGAAGAACGCATCATCTTCCGCCTCAGAACACTTCAACCCCAGGGCATCAATGTGGACTTCAACAGTTTCCTCATTTCCCCTTGCCCCACCTCACCCGAGTTGCAAACTTCCAGCTCAGCACTGTCCTCATGACTTGTCCGGACTTGTCCTACCTGCCTATCTCCATTTCCACCTATCCACTCCACTCTCTCCTCCCTGACCTATCACCTTCATCCCTTCCCCCACTCACCCATTGTAATCTATGCTACTTTCTCCCCACCCCCACCCTCCTGTCCCTTATCTATCCACGATTCAGGCTCACTGCCTTTATTCCTGATGACGGGCTTTTGCCCGAAACATCGATTTCGAAGCTCCTTGGATGCTGCCTGAACTGCTGTGCTCTTCCAGCACCACTAATCCAGTATCTGGTTTCTGGCATCTGCAGTCATTGTTGTTCCCCTGTAAAGAGATCTGCTGTATTCACCTGGGGTTTAGAGAGACGAACTTCCGAAACTACAGTAATTGGGGAGCAGTGTGCTTAGGAACGCTGATTGAACAAGGAAGCGAGCACAGAGTGGTGTCACCTTCTTCAACACGATCTGCAACTTCACACTATGGGGAGGACGGTGCTGCCAGTGTCTGTTAGGAGCACAGTTGCATTCATCTTTAATGATCCGGAACTTTCCAGGCAGGAATGGATGACATATCCAACATCTTCCAGTATGTCAACATCAATGTCACCATTCAGTCACGAATGATATATTTGATGGATGAGGTAATTGAAATGTTAACGAGCTAACGAGTCTATCTTTGTTTCACAGTACAGATGGTTTATATGACTCTGCATGGTCCCCAGGTCAATGGGGAGATGTAGAGGAACTGAGGACCGCTCACTCCATTAACGTTTCAGTGTGATTCATGGACAGCACATCACGTTGGTGAATCCTCGCAGTCCTGGTCGCTTCCATAGCCTCTTCATTCAGAAGCAGTCAATTATTCCCACTATGTTCGAGTCTCCATGGAAAAAGAAAGGGTGGCCTCTCCGATGAAGGCCGTCCCCTTGATACATGGCACAACTCACCATCCCCTCACCTTTCCCCATCATCAACCAATCATATCAACATATCCCGTGTGTAGTGAGAGTGAAGGGGCAACTGGGAACATATGGAAGCAGCACTCTTTTGGTGGGAACTGCCATCAGTCTTGCGGCAGGAAGGAGTTGGAAATATTGGAATACGCTCCACCTGAACTAATCTGGAACCAGAAGCCGATCGAAAATTTTAAATGAGGTGGTCATGAAGATTTTGATCTCATTAAACCAGGTGAGAAGGTGCGGTGCGTAGGCTTTGGAGATGATTTTAGCGTTTCTGGAAAAAGTGATAGGACAAAAAATATTGGCAATTTCAGGAAACAAACCGTCAGCACAGCAGGTAAGAGGGCAACTATGATAAGAGGAGTGGTAAATGCAGGACTGAGGTTTAATACTTGAACATTCACAGCATACAAATTTTAAATGACGTTGTCGTGCAGATTGAAATTGTCAGTATGATGTTGTGGGCATCACCGAGATGATACCGTAAAAGAATAAGAGTTGGGAATCAATTGCCAAGTGAACATATCCCATTGAAAGAACAGACAGATAGGCTGCTGGGATAGCGTTGCCGAGAAATAAATAAAAATGAAGTCGATAACAAAGAGCCATACAGCTTCAGAAGGCTCTGTGGATAGAGCTGAGAAAATACATGGGAATGAAAATAAATCGAAAAAAGGCTACAATGGGAGGTTGTACGTGCCGCCAGGATCGGTAGCGGGGCATGGTATAGAAAATAAATGGACAGATGCAACAGGCATGTAAGAAAGGCAATGTTGCAATAATCGTGGAGATTGAAGTAATCAGGTGGATTGCGACAACCAGTGTGGCCATAGATCCTAAGAAAATGAATTCCCAGACCTTGGATCAGACTTTCTTTTTTATTGCGAAGCTTATACTAAAGCCAACCAGAACGAGAACATAGCGCATAGATCTATACTGTACAGGAACGATGTTGTGCTGTGCATGGCCCCAAATCAAACGACTCAATAAATACGTCTGCCTGCCCTTGGTCCATGCCACCCCCATTCCTTGGATTTTCATGCACTTGCACTTTTTATCACCTCTGTGTGTCTGCCTCCACCACCCCACCTCAGCAGTACGTTCCGGACTCCTGTCACAGCCTGTACAAGATAAAAGGTGTTCCTCAGATCTCTTGCGAGTTCACCACTCTGACCTTACATGCTTGCCTCTTAGGTTTAGACATATCAATTCTGGGGGAAAAACGTTTCTGGCAGTCAAGTCAATCTTTGCATCGCATAATGGTTTTGGCGTTTATCAAGACTCTGCACAGCCTCCATACTCCAGAGAAAACTATCTACGTTTTCTTTAGTCTTTCCTAATAGATGATACCCTCTTCTCCAGGCGACATCCTGGTAAACATCTTCTGCACCATCTCCAAAGCCCACACATCCTTCTTGCAATGTGGCGACCAGATATGGACGCAGTACCCCGAATGTGGCCTAACTAAGCAAAGTGAAATGAGGTAGCCTTGATCCGGCAGCGCGAAGTGAACGGACCTTTGGCGGCAGTGAAATATTATATTAAGATTTCACTCGACAACTTGAGAGGAGGAATTTTGAATCAAATGTAACAGAATGAAAAGTGAAGGAGGAGCTGTCCAGAATTGATTGCAAGGGTAGCCGAGCAGTGGAAACAACAGACCTGGAATCGCAGAGTTTCATCGGGCAATTCAAGAAGTGTAAATTTGTCAAGGAACACGAAGCATACTCAAGGGAGAACGAGGCAAAGATGATTGTCAAAAACTTCAGGGAACCATAAACATAAATGAAAACTTACACAATGTGTTGAAGCCAGATGTTTGGCAAGCCTTTAAACACCTGAGGACAACTAAGGAAACAATATGCAAGAGAAGATGAAATGATAAGCTATCCAGTTATATTTAAGAATATTGCAAGTGTTTTTCTTATGTACGTTTAAACGTTGGGAGAGAAACGAGCGGACAATGTACCACTGAGAGATAATGCCGGGGAAGCAATAATGGATAACAGAGAAATTGTATATTGCAACAGTCTCCATGGTGATCAGCATTAGCAGCAGTTTACCAGAACTTCAAACATGTCAAAGGGCAGAGCTGTGTGACGTGACTATCACTACGATAAATGTACTGGGCAAGCTGTAAGGTCTGAATATTGATACAATATTCGAACCAAATGGATTAGGCAAAAGCCTCTAAGAGGATATCTGTATAAATTGCAAAAGCACTTTTGGTCGTGCACAAGAAATCACTGGAATAAGGAATGGAGTCCGAAGACTTAAATTGGCTAATGCAATATTCTTGTTTATGTAGGATGGGAAGCAGAAGACGGGGAAGTCAAGGCCAGTTAGCCCAAGTTCTGTTGTTGCTAAGATTTTAGAATCAGTACGACTTCCAGGAAAAGTATGTCTGCGAAACCTGTTACATTTACTTGAACAAGCAATGACAATATTTGTCAAGATTAGCGTGATGCTTTTACTCGAAGGGTTTTTGCCCAAAGCGTCAATTTTCCTGCTCCTCCGATTCTGCCTGGCCCGCTGTGCTTTTCCAGCACCACTCTAATCTTGACACTAATCTCCAACATCTGCAGTGCCAACTTCTGCCGATGACTTTTTTTGTATTGCCAGAAGGCTGTATCAGTAGTTGTCCTCGGGTGGTATCAGCTGAAAACAGATACGAGTGAAAGATACGCGGAGCATGGAACTGTCAAAGATAAAGGAGGAAGGTTCACCGTCCTGAGGAACGGTCACTGGACTCGAAACGTTAACTCTGATTTGTCTTCACATATGCTGCAAAGACCTGCTGAGCTTTCCCATCAGCTGCTGCTTTTGGTATAACTCAAGCATTTGTTGACTGACAGATAAATTTTTCCTTTTCTGGAAGTCAAAAGGTGATTACTCGAGTTTTGCAGGTATCCATTAAACAGTAAGGAACTGTACGGAGGAACAGATATGATTTATGCTCAATTTGCTGATAACTCAACCGAAAGATGTAGGAACGGGTAACATTAGCGAAGCGAGCAGTCTGAAAAATGACTGTCATGAAAGAAAATAAAATCCTTGACGGGTGGAATAAAATATGGAAAGCCCAGTTCAGTACTTTGGTCGGAAGAATAGAGGCACATACTATTCCAAATTGACAACGACTTCGGTAATCTGAAGTTCAAAAGGGATTTAGCATTGTTTTCTCTGGATTTTCCTATGGTTAACATGTAGGTTAGTTGTCAGTTCGGAATGCAAATCTAAAGCAAACATTCGTTTAGTGAGGGCCAACTTAGATAAGATGTGACATATCGCTGAGACTGTATAAGGCTCTGGTTATAATATATTTCACATTTTTGTAAACAATTTTGAACTCTGCAACTAAGGAAAGATGAGCTGGCCTTGGAGAATGTTCAAAGTAATTTCGAAGAATGAGCTCGGGAATGAAAGTGCTTTCATGTAAGGGATGGTTGAGGGTTCTGGGTCTGTACTCAAAGAAGCTTGATTTTTGTTTGTGGAATGCTGAGAAGTCTGGATGGAGTGAACTAGGCGAAGACAGTTTCATCAGTTGTACAGCCTGGAATGTAAGGGCAAAATGTCACAGTGAATGGACAACTCTTTACAACTGAGACCAAGAGGGCAGTGAATCTGTGGAACACATCGCCATAAAATCCTGTACATAAAGACACATCATGTGAACTTAAGTGAGGTGGAGTGGGTTATTGACGATGGGTCAGGACTTACACAGACGAGTCACCATCTTAAATCCTTGGTCTTGACGACTGGATACTGAAAGATTTTCCTCTTGGTTAGTAGCAGAATATACTGATCAATCGCATGAGAAATATAGATAATTCCACCATTTCCATGAACTCTGAAAGCAGGCTGCCAGTGGGTTCAAGATGCATATTGCCGCTCTGAAGACTCATTTTTGTCAACAGAAAGCAACTCTCCTACAATCAGAGCTGTCTTACTTCGAACTTTTCAAAGTTATCTTTCTGTTCCTAAATGTCCTCATTGTTTCAGAGCCGAGATGAAGTTTGAATGTCTGAGGTGATGGAATGAATGTAGTTTCAATGCATCATAACAGTTCATGACTCCCCAAACAGTGGATGCAATGGCTCAGGCTGTGAAAGAAGTTCCTTTGAATGTCTCTGCCAATTTGGTCAGTTGGCCCTCTATCTCCTCTGAATTCCCTTCAAAAAAAGTTTCTAAGTATTTAAAAAGTTGGTGACTGGATGTTCCTTTTGTTTTTCCTTAACATATTTCCATATTTTCGCAATATTTTCGCAAACTATCTTTGGAAATCTCTGCGTTGGACTTCGTCCAGATATGAGAAAATGTAGTTTGGTGGAGAGAGTCTCTAGGCCAGAATTGTTTTCATTGGAGCAAAGTGTGTTAACTATTGATCTTTTGGGTTATTTATGATGATTGGGTGCGAGAGTTGACAGAACAGGATGTCATAATGTTACGCAACGTGGAAACAAGGACTTCCGTACAACTCATTCTGCAGGGCTGCTTTCAGAGAGGTGCAATTGGAGGTGTTGAATGAAATAAGCTATTCATACAATGAATGATGGAGAAACTCAGCATCTGCAGAGAGAAAAACAACAGCAAGGTTTTGAGTCCAGTATGATTCTTCTTCAAAACCCGAGTTTCCTCAATGTAATTAAATGAACGTTGAGAAAATCTGGGTGCAGTTTGCAGGCATTTCTTGTGACTTAGCTTTGTCGAACTGAACTAGAACTCAGTTAAAAACTGCAAAGTGAATAAATGCAGTCAGGAGGATTGAGGTGCGCTGGTAAACCTTAGTGTTTTGTCTTATCCATACACGTAAATATTTGACAACAGCAAGAATACTGAGCAGGAGTTTATTATTTGGAAGAAAGAAAAATCGGAAGAGATGAAGAAAGGGAAGAAGATGCAAGAATGGAAGGAATGAAAGCAGGAAGGAAGGAAGGACGGAATTTCAATTAACGAATGCTGACTGCACAATTTCGATAGGCATTTAAGCATTTTGAGGAGAAAGTGAGGTCTGCAGATGCTGGAGATCAGAGCTGAAAATGTGTTACTGGAAAAGCGCAGCAGGTCAGGCAGCATCCAGGGAACAGGAGAATCGACGTTTCGGGCTCAAGCCCTTCTTCAGGAATGAAGAAAGGCTTGTGCTAGAAACGTCGATTCTCCTGTTCCTTGGATGCTGCCTGACCTGTTGCGCTTTTCCAGCAACACATTTTCAGATTTAAGCATTTTGGCCATGTGAAACAAATAAACGTGGCAGGAGATATGTTCACATTCGGACTGTAGAAAAGTAGTTAAAACCTATAGTCAGAAAACTGCTCTGAGTGGTCTTGAATTCGGGGCAGTTTAAAACCCAGAGCGACTGAGCGAACACTTTCTGTTCTGATTTGCGTCAGTGACAGTAGGATATTTACATTCTGTCCCACAAATTAGAATTAGACTGTAATCATATCTGAAAAAAATCATCAATAATACATTAACATTGCTTCAGTGCAAATGTGTGGTCATCGAATTTTGTGCCATATATTTCTTAGTTGTTGTAACTACAATCCGTCACTTGCTGAATTAGATTGAGAGTGGGACATGATGCGGTAAATAAATTGAGGGCGAACACCTTGCTTTATGAAAATTTTATTTTTCACAGCATTTCATGAGCACAGCAAAAGGACACAGCAACACCTTCTTGGACTCCTTACGGAACTTGTTCTGGGATACCGCATAGATGAATACATTCTTGCAGGAATTGAGTAATTGAAACAAGTTCGTTGTCTCTTGCAGGACGTAGGTTAAGTCTTTGAAATTCTCGTTGTTGAAGTATGCATCACCTTTAATACGCAAGTACAGGAAATGTCCAACTTCGGTGGCCCACAACAGCAGGAAGCTGAGGGAAATGGCAAAGAGCAGGACGATGGATCTTTTACGGTTTTCCATCTTTGGATCAATGCCATTTTCAGCACTGACAAGTTTCCTACGGGATTTGCTGGCTGTGATGATGTGTTTTACGGTCAGTAAATTGAGTAGCAGGATGAGGATAAATGGGAGAAAGGGAGTTAAGATGTGATCCATCCAGTCGTAGGCCTGCCAGATTGGTAACGTATAAAATATAGACTTTATACCACAGAACCAGGCGACCCCATCCAGGATGTAGAAGAGTCTGTAGATGATGTACAAAGGGAAGTTTTTAACACAACATAGGACGCAGATCATTCCTATGATGAGTAACGCGGTTTTCTCGGTGCAGTATCTGATCTTCAGGCTCTGCAAGAAAATGAACACAAAACGGTCGATGGTGAAGGCTGCAGTTAGCCAGACGGAGCCATCCCGGCTGCAGCGGACCAGAATTGTAGTCAGTCTGCATATGGGGGTGGTAGACAGAACACTGTAGCTAAAGTAAATGCGGCTGATTCGGTTAAGTATGCATCCGGTGACAATAACAAGGAAATCTGTTATCGCTATGGCCATCAAATAGTAATTGATGTACCTGGAGAGTCCACACCGCCCTCGGAACAGAATTGCAATTGCTACCAAATTGGCTGTGCTGGACAAAAAAGTTAAATAGTTTGTTGAAATACCAAGTATAAAGAATGGCATTACCCAGATGTCAACTGGTGGACCGCAAGGAACATATACTACCTCGCCCTATCTGACACTGAAACCCTTCTGATCCACGACAGTGGCACCTTCAGACGCGGGCTAACCAACGTTCATAGGTAACTATGAGTAGAATAGTCAGAAGTATCCACAACTGACATCTCAAGCATTGAGTATTAGGCCTCTGCTAACTTACAAATTAACACCACAGGTGGCAATTTATTCTCTTCAGTAAATAATTTCATTGTTCACTTTCGTTTTGCTACTTGTGACCGTTCAGTTTCCCATTATTATCTGAGATGTCAATTTTTCTCCAATTATACCCTCTTGTATAATTATGGTATTTAACATTCCAGATGTGACGTTAATGCCTCAATTATCGAAATTGAATTCCTTCTTCAAAGCGCACTTTCTCCCTCCTTCTGTATATCACTCCTCATATTAAAAACTTAAAGTCATAAAGTCATAGAGATGCAAAGCATGGAAACAGACCCTTCGGTCCAACCCATCCATGCCGACTAGATATCCCAACCCAATCTCATAAAAACTTCCGGCACCCGGCTCATATCCCTCCAAACCCTTCCTATTCATCTGCCCATCCAAATGCCTTTTAAGTGTTCATATTGTACCAGCCTCCACCACTTCCTCTGACAGCTCATTCCATACATGTACCGTCCTCTGTGTGAAAAAAGTTGCCCCTTAGGTGTCTGTTATAACGTTCCCCTCTCACCCTAAACCTATGCCATCTACTTCAGGACTCCCCGAACACAGACAAAAGATTTTGTCTATTTATCCTATCCATGTCTCTCATAATATTGCAAACTTGTATAAGGTCACCCCACAGACTCTGACGTCCGGGCGAAAACAGCCCCAAACCCGTCAGTCTCTCCCGAGAGCTAAAATCCTCCAACCCTGACAACATCCTTGTAAATATTTTCTGGACCCTTTCAAGTCCACCATCTTCTTATTCTTCTCCAGTTTCTCTTTGTGTAAAACCTGTTTACGAAACTTCATTTGTATACCACAACATTCATATTGCAGAATGTGCAAACTAAAGCAACTCCATGTTTCAGATGTATGAGCAAGAGGTGAAAGAAATCCGTCAACTCGCTTACTGATGAATAACTAACACAACTTTGCAAGATGAATGCCAAATGCAAACGAAAAGCCAAAATCCTTAATGAAACAAATTCCATTTTATTTTAATTCACCTCTGCAAAAAGTATCAAATATTAATTAGTTACACTATTCAAGGTAGTTGATCCGTTGCAGCTTACGTAATTAACTACTCAATGAGATAACTTCCATATCCGCCATAAATTCACCTGCACCTCCACACACATCATCTATTGCATCCTCTGCACCCGAGGTGGCCTCCTCTATATTGGGGAGACAGGCCGCCTACTTGCGGAGCATTTCAGAGAACACCTCTGGGACACCCGGACCAACCAACCCAACCACCCTGTGGCTCAAAACTTCAACTCCCAGGATATGCAGGTCTTTGGACTCCTCCATCGCCAGACCACAACAACACGACGGTTGGAGGAAGAGCGCCTCATCTTCCGCCTAGGAACCCTCCAACCACAAGGGAAGAACTCGGATTTCACCAGTTTACTCATTTCCCCTCCCCCCACCATGTCTCAGTCAAATCCATCGAATTCAGCACCGCCTTCCTAACCTGCAATCTTCTTCCTGACCTCTCCGCCCCCACCCCAGTATGACCTATCACCCTCACCTTGACCTCTTTCCACCTATCCCCTCCCCCAAGTTCCTCCTCCCTACCTTTTATCTTAGCCTGCTGGACAAACTTTCCTCATTCCTGAAGAAGGGCTTATGCCCGAAACGTCGATTCTCCTGTTCCCTGGGTGCTGCCTGACCTGCTGCGCTTCTCCAGCAACACATTTTCAGTACTCAATGAGACAGGATTGCAGACTTGTATTTCAATCCCTGCACACAACTGTTGATTTCATTATATCCAACACAATGTGTAACCTGCAGAAATTTATACGGTAATAGATTCAGCCATTCCACCGTACCTTTCAACAACTTCATGGCTGATCTTCTTTATCAGCGTGGATGTATTAAGATCAGTGCAGGAAAATGCACTTTACCACCTGACTAAACTGCAAGCACATATGTCATTAAATTTCTGGAATCTATTTTGGTTTAAAGTTAAATTTAATTCTGAATAATACAACAGGTTACTGTTCAGGCAATGCTATTCATTAATTCATATTTGCACAATCTATTAACAGAAATGTGTTATATAAATCATTGAATATAATCTTGCGTTGCTCGATGATATAAGTTCAAATAATGCACTGGAACTCTCCTTAATGGTGCAAAACCTGCAATAAACAAAATGGCAATACTCTATATGTTCCTGGTTTATATCGCTTATATTTACAGGGGGGTGAACCTTAGAAAAATGGGCAAGGTAAAAAAAGAACTTTTGTAAAGATTTCCAAATAACTAAGTACTTTCTTTGCAATTCATTTCTTACCTGGGATTCCAACAACGGCAACAATGGGATAGGTAATGACATAGAAGAGCCCTTTCACTGGCCCATGCATGACCGTTCGAATGTAACACACTTTTCGAAGCTGAGCTGTTTAATTTTGTAAAAGATTCAACGTTACCTTCATTTATTTTATCTGAAAGTCTCGGGGAGCAATTAAACTGCATCATGCTCTCAATTTTAGATCAATGAACAAAGAGAAAAAAACATTGTTTTACATTTGAAGCATTGACAAGGGAAGGGTTCTATTATATTTATTTCAGTGGCTCTCTTTCCCCATAATCACGCTGAGTATGCCCACCGAAGTGGCTGATAGCAGGTAACGACGATGGGTAGTATTTCGAATACAATCTCTTCTCATTATTTCAGCCAGGTTCCTCATGTTTTGGCAGTTAAAACGTTAGATTAAGTCGTGTATTTATTTGATTGCTGACGTTACCTTATTGTGTAGATTTACAGTTAAACGGTTGGAAACAATTTGGTAAAGCAAGATGATTATTCAAAGATAACAAAATGAGATCACCACAGCATTGTATAGTGAGGGCCGCGAAGAGACAATTATGAAATCCAGGAACCAATGCTGAGGCAAACACATGATAATGTTTTGAACGAGTACAGCTCAGAAGTCGAGTTTTGGACCATAAGATACATGATGCGAATTAGTTCATTTGGTCCACTCAGTCTGCTCCACCATTAGATCTTCCTGATATGTTTCACAACCTGGTCCTCCTGCTTTGTCCATTTAATGTTTGATCCCCAAACTAATTCGTCGCATTTACGTCTGTAACTTAGGCACACTTAGCCTGTGCAGCCAACTATGGAAATGTGTTCCACATGTTCACTGACCAGAAGCAAATGCTAAATGTCGTTCAGTCATTTCTTAAGTTTCTTCCCTTCACGCCGAGACTCTGCCAATGGGTCACTGTTCCTCCTAAGAGCGAAAATGTTTTCTTCAAATCCACCCTCTTCAGACTTCTCAGAATTCTGTAAATTTCAATGAGCTTTCCCTTCATCCCGCTAAATTCCTAGATGCACAAACCCAACCACTCCTCACATGACAAACATTTCATTCCCGGAATCAATATTGTAATTGTCTTCTGAATCCACCCACCAAACAAAGACAGCATATCCTTCCCAAATTATAGAGAGCAAAACTGCTCATATGTTTCCAAATATAGTGTGATCAAAGATTTATACAATCTAAGCAGTGCATTCCTGTTCTTGTAACTTAGCCTTTTGAGAAATGAATGTCAAAATAGTGTTTGCCTCCGTAACACAGAACTGAACTTGAATGTTATCATAAGACAATCGTGAAGTAGAACTCTTAAGTCCATTTACACTTCACGTTTCCAAAGCCTGTCCCAGTTGACGAAATCGTCCGAACATTTATTCTTTCTAGAAAAATGTACAAGTCCATGTTTTCCTACAGTGTTTTACATCCATTAATTCTTTACCTATCATCCTAGCCTGTCCAAGTGTACTTCAGCCTCCCCGCTTCCCCAAATTTCCCTGACATTCCAAGCATGAATGTGCAATTTGCAAACTGAGCAGCAACACTGTTGGTGCTGTGCTCAGATCATCAAGATGCAATTAGCAAAGTTGGAGTTCTGACACTGACACTGTGGAATTCCACTACTCACTGATAGCCATTCTGAAATGAGATCCATTTTGACCAGTCTCTGCCTTCTGCCATTCAGCCAATCCAGTTCCTTGTACCATTGGATTTTGCTTTAAATTTGACATACTTCTGTGTGGTCCATTTTCTCATGAAAAGTTTGTGAACACTGGCTCTCCATTGTCTAATTTGGTTGCTATGACGTCAAAGTTTTCCAACAGATTTATCAGGCATGAACTTCCCTTGAAAAAGCTATTCTCTCTCAAACACTATTTTACGACACATTTCCAAGTAATCTGCAATCTCACCTTTCACAATTAACTTTATAATCTTATAGGGGACGACGCCAGGCTAACCTAACAACAATTTTCCATCTTCTGCCTAACTTCCTTCCTGAACAGGGATGTGACGCTAGTCATTTTCTTGGCCACTGGTACCTCCCGAACTCATTGTTTGTCAAAAGGTCAACAATAGTATCTCGAATATCTCGACAGCGATGTCTATCAGAACCTTGGATTGGATCACTTCGGTCCATGTGATTGATCTACGTTCCGAACTTTCTGTTTCCCGACCACCTTCATCTCAGTGATGTTCACTGCACTTATCACTGTCCCCTGACTATCGATACTTTCTGGTATGCTAACTTTCCACCATGAAGGCTGATGAAAAGTATTGATTCGAGTCCTTCACCGTTTCTTGTTCATAACACTACTCTTCTCGTGTCATTTTCAAATGGTCCAATGTCTACACTAAACTTTCCTTTCCTTGGTTACATGTCAAAAATAAAGTTTATGAAATCTTCTTTCATATTTCTAGATCGCTTACCCGTTTACTTCTTATTGTTTTTTTTTGTTCTTTTAAAATGGAAATTAGAGTGCCTCATGTGAGTTGATGTCACCACCGCTCGTGAACTCTGGTGCAAAGTCTTTCCATGCAAACTCTTTGACATTGTGGACTTTAAATAGTTTGATAATCTGATTGACGTTTTATAATATGCATATGCAGCAAGTGTACACGTTTTAAATTAAATAAGTATGCTCCAGTGCAGATTCAATCAGGTGACATTGAGGTTGATGGTATTTTGTATGTGTACAGCTTTGTCCAGGACGGAGGTGAGAAGAATGAAAACGTTCTGAAAGCAAAGTATAAAAACCAAGGCATGTATCGACCGACTAGATCCAGGAAGAAAGTTCCCCATTATTGGAGAATCTAGAACAGTGCTTCGAATTTCAGAATATGCGGTCTGCCATTTCAGTGAAGAGTTCAGATATTTTCAGTCACTCTGAACTTTTCAAACACATCAGGCTATCATATTCTGTCACTGGTATCTTTAAAAACGTAACCCATATATGCATTTTCTGAAGAAAAACACGACGAATTTCATCAAGATGTTTGGAACGAATGTTGAATTATGGCGTTGATATGCAAGATCAGGCACGGTCATAATGAATGGCTGAGCATGCTCGACTCGACTGTGGACTATTGCGTCATCCAGCATCCAGTTTCCATGTTTCTTTGCTCTAACATAACTAATTAATATCTTCTGACATCACTTTCTGAAACGTTAGCATTTAGAATGTCAATGACAGTACACCCATGGAAACACCAGCACTCGCAAATTCCTCGACACGTTTCTTCTGAGATGGAACTGCATCACCAATCCTTCACTCAAACTACTGATAAACACTTCCAAGCAATCTCGTTGGTGCTCATACATAGGAATGACAGTTGTGATCGAAAAAAGTGAGCTTAGAACCCTCTTCGTCTGTTGCAGATATTAAAAAAAAATGTGGGTGGACTCCACACGTTGTGAATAATAAACAAAAAGAAGGCTGGTTTTCTGAATTTATTTTGACGGTAGAATGTTGCAAATTTTCGGCCGTGATTCTACTTAAATGATAAACAGGAGAGAAGGTGAAATGTCCTGCTGAGGTTCTATTGCTTATGGTCCGTTTGTAACTTATTCTACACCTGCGAAAGAATTTAATGACATTTAATCTGATTTGATGAGGTGAACCAGGCGGTTCCACATTCCGCAGAAAAATAAGGAATAACGAGCCGATATCAAAACATTTTTAAATTTTGCATTGGATGATTGAGGTGTGATGCTGCTGTACCTTTAACAAAGTTAATTTTCCCTTTCTTTTTTTCTCAAGAGAGTTCGTAAAGGCAGAGGTGCCAATATATGCAAATCTTTAATGGCAGAAGAGTAGCGAGTTCTCCCAGTTCACATTTTTGTCCATTTTGTTTGAGTTCTGGCAGAGAAGCTGCTGCAATGCACTGAAAGAAGGTTCCATGCTACAGCAGATGATTTTTGGCTAAATTTTCTCCCTGCGTTTCGACTACTTGTAAGGAATTGTGTCTGAACTCATCTTTTATCAAAGTGTATATTAATATTGCGAGAATTGGTAAAGATCCTTGGCTAAGTTCATCCATCGAGTCTGCTGGATTTTCTATTAGTTAGGTTATTCTAATTTACATTTGCATTCTTTTTTCGTGTTTTAGCTGTAGTTTTAAAATAAATTCTGTTTTGCTTGAGGCTGCGTGATCTGCTCAACTGTCGCAAAAAAGAAATGGAACAATCACTTCACATCTGTTTTTGAAACGAAAATCAACTTGCAAGAAAGTGATCACTGTAGACGCTGGAGATCGGAGTCGAACTGTGTGTTGCTGGAAAAGCATAACCGGTCAGACAGTATCAGAAGACCAGGAGAATCGATTTTGTGGCCATAAACCCTTCCTTCCTGATGAATGGCACTTTTTAAAAGAAGGTCTTGTGCCCGAAATGTCGATTGTTCTGTTTCTCCGATGCTGATCCTGATCGGTTATGCTTTTCCAGTTTCACACATTTCGAGAAAAAAAACTTAAAATACAGAACATATAGCATAGAACAGCAGAGCACAGGACAGGCCCTTCATCCCATGGTGTTGTGCCGAACAGTTAATTTCATCTAAGTTCAAGCTTACTACGCACCCCTCAATTTATTACCGTTCATCTGCATGTCCAGCAGTCGATTAAATGTTCCTAGTGTCTCTGACTGTACTAAGACTGCTGGCAACGCATTCCACCAACCCATTAATCTCTGCGTAAAGAACCTACCTCTGACATCTCCCTTATGCGTTCCTTCAGTCAATTTAAATTTATGACCCCTCGTGACAGGCCTTTCAGCCCTGGAGAAAAATCTCTGTCTCTCTCCTCTATCTATCCCTTCCACTGCTTGTACAATTCTATCAAGTCACCTCTCTTCTTTCTTCGCTGCAGTGTGAAAAGCCTGAGCTCACTCACTGTCAATTCGTCAGACGAGCCGTCCAATCCAAGCAACATCCTCGTAAATTTCCTCTTCACGCTATCTAAATCATCTAAATCCTTCCTATAATGAGGCGATCAGACCTGGGCACAATATTCCAAGAGTGGTCTGACCAGATTATACAGAGCTGCAGCAAAAGCTCGCGGCTTTTATACTCAATCACCCTGCTAATGAAAGGAAAAAAAAACATGTCTTCTTACCAAATACATCAACTTGAATGAAAAGTGTCAGCGATCTAAGTACATGGACCGCAAGTTACGGCTGTTCCTGCGCACTGCCCAGAATCCTGCCTTTAACGCTGTGTTCAAAGTTCAAATTCGACCATCCTCAATGAATGCAACAAGTAGGCACCGCTGGGAGTTGAACCCAGGATCTCCTGTTTACTACACAAGCGCTTTAACCAACTAAGCCACGGCGTTTTAACCCACTAAGCTACGGCTTAGACCCGAAACGTCGATTCTTCTATTCCCTGGATGCTGCCTGACCTGCTGCGCTTTTGCAGCAACACATTTTCAGCTCTTCCTCAATGAATCACTTGGCATTAATATAGATTGAATGTCAACTGCCGCTACTCACCTCAACTCTGTCTCGTTTCCATATCATGTTGTAACCTGGAAAACCCCTCATGAATATCTCTAATTCCACTGACCTTTGTGTCATCGACAGCACAAGAAGAGATCCCAGCAGGAGTCCACTGGTCACCGACCTGCAGGTGGAATACATTCCATCCACTACCACGGCCAGAGACCTACCAATACACCTTTTCACTTCTTTATCCAAATCATTGATGAAAACAACAAAGAGCAGAATCCTAAGAACAGATCCCAGCAGGAGATAACTGATCACCGAGCTGCAGGTGGAATACTTTCCATCCACTACCACTCACAGACTTTTTGCAGATAGTCGATTCTGTATTCAGGCAGCCACATTTCCTTATATCCCATAACTCCTTACCTTCTGAATGATAATTAGGCTCTGGGTTATCTTCGTACATTTTTGTCAGTCTCTGGCCATAAAGTATTGCGGGCTGTTTTCTTGGCCTATTGGATAATTCCAATTCGGGTTTAATGTTGTTGGACTGAAAGTCGGCGATTGAATGCTGTTGGGTGTTTTGTTCAGGTGTTGAATTAAGTTGATATAAACAGTGCTTGTTGTACTAATGGCTCTTTCTTAAACCAGTAGTTTTCTGGGGGGAAGAAGTGATTTTGAATCGTCCTGCAAGATGTGAACAAGGTAAAGCTGCTTGAGTTGTTAAACAAGCTGGAGTTGATGTTGTCTTCATTCTGAGAAATGAAAGATAATTACAGCAATAGCTCGGCATTTAAACATACTGGAAACACCATCACAATCTTTGAAAATGGCCTGAATCGAATTACAGATATGGCGGTTGAACATGAAAATGAAACTAAACAGTGTGGATTGCGATTAAAGGCAAACAGAAAAATGAAAATAAAATCGCCCTCGCTTAACAAAAAAAAAGAGAAATAATCACTTTAGTAAAACAAAAAAAGAAAAGGAGGGTTACGCGCCACCAGAGCAAATGGTGAAAAGAGATAAGAAGGATAGAAAGAAAGAGAAGAAAGTGGAAAAAAGAGCAAAGGAAAAGAGGAACAAGAGAGAGAGAGAAAAGGATCAATGTGAGAGAGTTGAACTTCCGAAATTGGAGATTCGACGGGAAAGTTGGCTTAAAAACAGGAGGTGAAGATATAAGGGAGGATTACTGAGGAAGGTCGTGACGATGAGCAAAACCATCACAGCCAAAGACCAGATGGTGTTCCTGATAAATATATTCAAAAATACATAATGTGCTTCGAAAGGTGTTGAAGCCATTTTCATCTCATTTTAGAATGTGGCTAAACAAAGGACGAGGCCAATGAACATACTGTTTTGGTTATTCCTAAAAAGCAGGTACGTCGACCAAATGAGGTATTTGGATTCCTAACAGAAGATGTATGTCAGGATTATGAGGAGGTGAAGAAAGCCGAATGAAGTGCTTGTGAGCTTGTGCCAGAAGCCGAGACACAATTTTTCAGAAATTCAAAGCAGGACATTGGTCAAACACACATTTCCTGAATCTGCTGCTCCCGATTCGTTCTCCTCTACGCTGGGGAGACAGGACGTCTACCTGCAGACCGCTTCACAGACATCACCAATATACCCACACCAACGAGCCCCACCACCACCCCCATGGCTGAACATTTCAACTCCATCTCCCACTCTGTCAAGGACACCCAGGTTCTGGGCTTCCTCCATTGCCATTCCCTAACTAAACGACGCCTGGAGGAGGAATGGCGGATCTTCCACCTCAGGACCCACCAAATATACACATCAGTGCGGCTTTCATCAGTTCCCTAATATTCCTTCGCTACATCATATCCTAGTTCCTACCTTCCAACTCATTACTGCCCTCCCGACTGTTCTTACCTGTCCATATTCCATCCCACCTATCTTCTCCATCCTCCTCTCCGAACAATCACAATTAGCCTCCTCTGCATCTAACTCTCATGCTCTCACCTACCATCCCCCAGACCAACCGGTGCCCCATTTATCTTTCCAACACCTCCGCTCACAGCTTTATTCCTCGATAAGGGATTTTGCGAGAAACATCGATTCCCCTGCTCCTCGGATACTCCCTGACCTGTTGTGTTTTTCCAGCTCTACACCTTGACTGCAATTTCCACCATCTGCAGTCCTCACTTTCACCTAGTTGATTTACCTCACCACAAAGCATTTTTCAAGGATGCCTGCATTGAAGAAGTTCTCCCCTCTCTACAAGCACCTCAGTGCATCTGTCTCTCACTACAAGCAGCAGATTGCCTCCACTGCCCTGAAGCTCCTCAGCCACGTCCTGAAGCAAACTCGCGACCACAGCTACATTTCCTCCCTCAGTGCCTGACTATGAAACCGACTAATCCAACATGGACTACGAACTATATTCAGACCAAGTCAATTTGGATCAGAACAGGACAGCCAGTACCTACTACAAATTCAAAAACTCCAGAAATGGCTCTTCTTCTAGATGCCCTACTCCTCACTTGCAGCTATACATCATCACCTTATCTCTCAGCTTGCCTCAGCTGAGGGCCACACTTTCTCAGAACTGCAAATGATCTCTGTTGTTTAACCTCAACAGAAGAATTCATACCCGTACTTTTTTTCTACAACATGTCAGACACCAAAAACTGCAAGGAGAATCATTTTTCATGTGAAGGCTATGACAGTCGGGATTATTCGATCATTTCAGAAGCATTCCACAGCCTCCAGAACTGCTCGACCTCCATCAGCCATCTGGCCCCTTCAGCCACCAACTTGGTGACAAACTATCACGTCACGTCAGTCCCCGCTGACCGACAGCCCACAGCCACGGCTGAACATGCCACCTCCATGACCATTAGCCAGACACTCCTGTCGCTACCACTACAAGATCACCCGCTGCCGCAACCGCTGCAAGATCCACCGCCGCCTAAATCAAAGTGAGACCGACCCAGAACATTACCTCTGTACCCGTTGTTGCTGCGGCCGCAGTCACTTCTGAACCACTCACATAGCTACAAAACGAATTCTGCCACTTCTGCCTCCATAACTGCCGGAGTCACAAGCTTTTCTGTCCCCACTGATGCCACTCACCTGAACACCGTCAATAATAAGCCATCTGCAGATCCCACAGTCACCACTTCTGCCCTTGACGCCCTGGGTGATCCGCAATTCCGCAAAAAGCGCCAAGCTGGTGCCTCTATTACCACACCCACTCCAGTTCCAGTCTCTACCCCCACTCCAAGTTCCAGTCCTATACCTGATCCTCGCTCCCAGTCCTGCTGTATTTTCACCTTCCCCCCAAGACCTCCCCCTTACTGAGGAAAAACGATCATTTCTAAGCAAAGGCCTTACTTTCACCCCATCTTGTACCAGATCACTAAATTCAAAGTGCATTGCGACATCAAGTAGTTCTTCTGCCGTCCTTGTCTCGATACTTACGTTTTCAAATAAAACACTCGATCACCTTTCAAGGACTGCTTCTCTCGCCTCCAACATACCCATCCACCTCGATAATCCATGCTGGTCTGTTCTCTGCCCTCAGTTATTTGTTTCCAACTTCTGCTGGGACACTAACTGCCTCAATCTGTCCACCCACCTCAAAACCTCCAAACTCTTATCCTCGCAATTTGCATCCCTCCACTCACTCAGCTCGAGCTCCAAACTCACCATGAAACCGACGAACAAGGGGGCACAGCGGTAGTTTGGCGCACTACTTTCTACAAAGCTGAAGCCAGGTGCCAAATCAAAAACAACTCTTCCTACTATTCCCACGGCCACGAACTCACCTGCAGTCAACAATGCATCATCTTCCAGACCATACACAACCTCATCACATCAGGGCATGTCCCATGCACAGGTTCCAAACTCATAGTTCAGAAACCCCGGGTTCTACCATCGTTTCGGGCCTGCTCCTACCCCACAGAACTCGTCACCATATATTCCGCTGCATTGATGACTGTATTGGCGCCACCTCATGTTCCAAAAATGAGGTTGAACACTTCATCAACTTCACCAACACATTTGACCCGGACCTTAAGTTCACTCAAATCTTCTCAGACACCTCATTCCCCTTTCTGGACCTCTCCAATTCTATCAACGGTGACTGACTCTGGTGTGCAGAGAGGGGACGGGTGTGTAAGGGTTTGGGGGCTGGGCGGGGAGCAGAGGTAGACAAAGTTGGGAGTGAGGGGTTTGAGGGATGGTGGGCAGTGTTGAATGGGTCTGGGGTGGGGGCGGGGGCGGTGATGGATGGGGTTCGGGCTGGGGGTGGTGTTGCACGGGGTTGGGAGTTTGGGGAGGGAGTCGATGTTGCACGGGGTTGGGGCGGGGGTGGGGCCTCACACGCTGTGTGCTGCTGGTAGACCCCTGAACGGGAAGCAGTCTTGAATAACTCCGAGCCCCAGAGGAAAGGTATTTATTCAATTACCCGAATAATTGATTATCTGAACGAAATAGTGCCAGCCCATTGTGTTCAGATAATTGAGGTTACCCTGTTTTCCACTCACCACTTCTGAACAGATATGTCACAGCATCTCTGAACTGGTTAAAGGGTATTATAGCTAGTCATGTGGATTAACACAGTTACTGGATTTTCCATTGACCCTGTTTTGCAGTGAGTCCCGTCTCAGCAAATACTTAATTCAACATAACATGTGGCAAACAGACAGATGGCTTTGAACGAGTTGCATTTCTGCTTTGATAAAATGATGGTTAAAGAAATTGCTTAGTCACATTTTTGATAAGATATTCACTCGAATTTGGTTTCCCCTTCATAACAATGGTCTCATCTGAATATTCACATCAAACCTAGTGACAATTATAATCTAATCCCGAGGTCGATGTGGTCTCTCTCTGTGCATCACCTATTACCTCTTGGCGACAGTAGTAACCGATTTTCTCGTCATCATCACTGCTGTCAGACTTAATCAATTTAGAGATATGCACTTCGGGTATATTCTCCTGTCAAACACTCCCGTGTGCAAGCTCAGCGTTGTGGTGGTATGTGTGACACGAGATGGTTCCGTGTGGACGACAGTGGCCTTCACTATCGACCGTTTTGTGGCCATCTGCTGTCACAGACTTAAGACCAAATATTGCACTGTGAAAACTGCATTGCTGGTCATAGCCATTGTCTACAACTTGAGCTTTTTCAAGAATATCCCATTCTACTTCACCGACAAATTATTTACATTTTTGATGGAATGTCATGGCTCTGTGAGATCAAGCCAACCTATTACACTTCCCCAGTTTGGAAGGCCCACGACTGGTTGGATCACAGCTTGAAGCCCTTTGTCCCATTCCTCCTAAATCTGCTGCTCAATACTCTCACTGCCAGACACATCCTAATAGCCAGCAGGGCTCGCAAGAGGCTCCATGGAACTGAGACACATGGAGAGCAGGAAATATTCAACCACAAGAAGTCATTTATCCTGCTATTTTTCAAATCACTCAGCTTCCGACTCCTGTGGGTAAACCTATGTGGGTCATTTTCTCTATGTTAGGATTGCTGGTGAGGCGTTTTTCACGGGCCTGGATTTCAATTACCCAGACTGCATTCTTCAAAGACGTGCTCCAGTTACTCAGTTCCTGCAACAACGTATTCATCTACGCTGTCGCCCAAAGCAATTTCTGTGAGGATGTCAAGAAGGTATTGATGTAGACTCACGACCCTCAACTGTTTCATTAAATGGTGAACGCTGTAAAGCTACCTCATGTACCTTATTCTACTGCAGAAGTGTAGATCATTTGGTGGAACATTCCCTGCCAAACCAGAAAACATCATTGAAATTCCGACATTGTGCTTAGCTCACATAGAAGTTTTCATGTCAGTACTTAAATGACTTGATTGAGGACAACAAGGAAACTTTTTAACCTTTGCTTTGTGCTCTTAAACGTGGTGTTTGAATGAATGCTCGATTGCACAATGAAAGGCAACATTCGAACGCGTATTTAACAAAAAATGGAACACAGTAGAATTGCAAAATCAACAAAAGCATCTATTGATCTCGTACACTTTCTGAGACCCAGTTAAACTGACGTAACTGTTTATCCTTCCGCTATGTTGGATAGTAACAGGAATCTAACCTGTGCTTTACAATGACTGAAGCAATTTTCCATGAAATATTGCATGCAATATTAGCAATGAAGTCCCTAAACCGCTCTGGGTCTCTAACGAATATTTATGATAGAAAAGAGCATCCTTAATTTTGACGTTGTACTCAATGTAAAGTAGAGTCAAATGTTTGTACCATCGCCATACATCGGCATCATTCACATTATCTTAGAATAAAATAAGTAAAAGTAAATTAAAGGCAATCCAAGGTTTTCTTCCACACTGCTGCAGCATGCCACTGCCAAAGTCCAACTCCGGGCTTCACAGCCCAGTCCATGCCGCCAGCAGTCGTCCATTTCCTGGAAAAGCTATAATCCTTCTGTAGGTTTCACAGATCCTCTGGCCAACTTTGAGGCTGCAATGCGCCTCCAGATTCCGTTGGCTCCTTGGAACCCTTCGAAGGAATCTATTGATTTAGAGCTGTCTTTATCAGATAATTTTGATTTCCAAAGAAGTCGAAGAAGAAAAAGAAAGAGAAAAAGATGTGGACAAAGAGGGTAAACCTTGGTACTGGAGTCCATATGCTGCCTACTCCTCCGCTACCAGCGTTACTACTATAGATTTAGAATTTTCCTTTATTGTCACATGTAATCAATGAACATGGTGAAAAGTTTACATATAGATACATCCAGTGTCGTATCTAGGTGCAGATTATTGAGTAAAACGATCTTAAAGAATAGAGAAACAAAATGTGCAGCATTGAAGAAATTAAAGTTCAGAACAGAAGATCACATAGGAACCTACCTTCTCGTTCACACGGGATCCTGGCTCCAAACTGTGACAGTCTTCACTCTGAGAATCATTGGGGTGGGAGATCGCTTTAGACCGCCAAGCTAGGCCGAAGCTGCCACAACTGGAGGACGTTAATCTAAGATGCCTTTCGGTGCGCCCGTCAGCCATTTGTTTGCCATGCTACACCTGGATGCGTGGAAAGCTGGAATGTTGCCGTAGCATATTGAGAGGCAGCTGCACTAGTTTGGGAGGAATTGCCAGAGGCTGAAAGTGATCACTGGGGCGCGGGAGTCATCAGCAGAAGCGGGATCCATCACCAGATGGTCTGAAAGCATTACACTTGAGGTTGTGAGAAATGTCGCCAGGCGGCGTGAATCATAAATCGGCAGAGGCGAGGCATCTGTCTCACTGGAGGTGGCGAACGTACGCTGGAAGGTGGCGAATTGTCTCTCAGTGTCGGATGGGAATCATAGCCAAATGGCAGGGCATCCTTATTCACTGGATTTTGAGAATTCTCACCGGATCCAGTACGTGACTCTCACCAGGAGCAAGAAATCATTGGCAGAGGCTCAGGATTTATCGCTGGAGGGCTAGAAATAATCGCTCTCCCGAGACTGGGAAACACCACTGGAGGCGAAGAGTTGAGAGAAGATATAAGAAAAAAGACATTAAGAGGTAGGAAACAGAAGAGTCAGAAGAAATGAGAGGAAACCGTTTGACGTGGAGTATATGGATTTCAGCAAGGCGTTCGATGAGGTTCCCCACAGAAGGCCATTGTTCAAAATGTGGAGGAATGGGATTGTGGGAGATATAACAGTTTGTATCAGTAATTGACTTGCTGAAAAAAGACAGAGTGTGGTGGTTGATGGGAAATGTTCATCCTGGATTCCAGTTACTAGTGGTGTACAGCAAGGGTCGGTTTTGGATCCGCTGCTATTCGTTATATATTTAAATGACCTGGATGAGGGCGTAGAATGGTGAGTTAGTAAATTTACAGACGACACTAAGGTCAGTGGAGTTGTGGATAGTGATGAAGGATGTTGTAGGTTACAGAGAGACATAGTTAAGCTGCAGAGCTGGGCATTGAGGTGGAAAATGGAGTATAATGCGGATAACTGTGAGGTGATTCACTTTGGTCAGAGTTAATGGAATGCAAAGTATTGGGCTAATGGTAAGATTCTTGGTAGTGTAGATGAGCAGGGAGATCTCGGTGTCCAGGTACGCAGATTCTTGAAGGTTGCCACCCAGGTTGACAGGGTTGTTAAGAAGGCATATAGTGCTTTAGCTTTTATTAATACAAGAATCGAGTTCCAGAACCAGCAAGTTATGCAACAGCTGTACAAAACTCTGGCGCTGCCACATTTGGAGTATTGTGTAAAGTTCTGGTCACCATATTATAAGAAGGATGTGGAAGCTTTGGAAAGGGTGCAGAGGAGAGTTATTAAGATGTTGCATGGTATGGAGGGAAGGCGTTACCAGGTAAAGCTGTTTTCGTTGGAGAGAAGAAGGTTGAGAGGTGACTAAACAGAGATATATAAGATAATCAGAGGGTTAGATAGGGTGGACATGGAGAGCATTGATCCAAGTATGGTGACGGCGAGCACGACGGGGCAGTGCTTTAAACTGAGAGGTGATAGATATAGGACAGATATCAGAGGTAGTTTCTTTACCCAGAGAGTAGTAAGAGTATGCAATGCTCTGCCTGCAACGGAAGTAGATTCGCCAACTTTAAGTATATTTAAGTCGTCATTGGACAAGCATATGAACGTACATGGAATAGTGTAGGTTAGATGGGCTTCAGTTGGTATGAGTAGTCGGCGCAACATCGTGGGCCTGTATTGCGTTGCAATTTTCTATGTTCTATGTTCTATGAAATGAAGAAGAACTAGCGGAGCAGACGAGCTCTGGATGCACTTTCCATTCTGCCACCATTTTGCAATTTGTTGACATGTTGTGGCTACCTGTAGAGAATCTAAAGTCGATTAACAAAGTTATGATCTCACTTCGAATTCACAAGAATTTGAGTTGGTTCAGTCTGATAGACACAGCAGAATTTTCGTCTGTAGTAAAAGAAGAATGAATAATGGTCAATGGTTGTGCTCAGTGTTCAAGGATAAATATGGAACAAAATTTCGTTCGTTTACAGCAAATGGATTTCGCTGGCTAAGTGCAGCAATTGTCGCCAATTTTTTGACAACAGGGCAGTTAAGACACAATCACGTTGCTGTAGGTATGCAATCACCAGGCAGTTAAAATGGCTGATATCATTCCCCGAATACATCACTGAACCATATGAGATTGTATGCCAATTTTCAGTATGGTCAGTGTTCGGTCAGCTTTTATTCAGAGTTTTGTTCCTTTCTGTTTTCATTAGCTGTCACTGTTATATTCCAAATCAGACCATTGACTTGTGGTTCTGGATAATACAGAATCAAGTGACATTCCACTTCTGCCTTTTCCTCGTTCACCAGGAAGAATTCCTTTTTGGTTTTCCAAATAGCATCATGGGTACATTTCTGCAGAGATGATTTTGTTTTCAAAAAAACCGGAAATGGGGGTGGGACACACCGTTTCTCCCAGAATGTTGGAAAAGAAAGAATAGGAGCTGAATACATCGCCCATCCACTGGATTTCCTGTTGATAAAGTGTTGTTGCTCTGTTACCTCTTTGCTCGTTTACCTACACTGACAACAGCTCAAGCATTGTACTTATTTTATAATTATCACCCTTGATTTGATTTCCTCTCTGAGCTCAATCCTTTTTCTTTCCGTAATTTCTTGGACATTCAAGGCCTCTGAATTCCAAACAATTCGTTCTCATGTGGGTTTACTGTTCAATTGTTCGACAATGGTGTCTTCAGTTTCTGAGAGTCCACTCAGTGGAATTCACTCCCTGAATCGCTTGCCCTCTCTTCCGCATTTTCACCTTTAAGACATGCTGTAACATTCCCGAGTTCGATCAAACCTTTCCTGAAATGAGCTAATATGTGTTTGGCTGCAATACCTTGTTACGAAAAAGTCCTTGTGAATTGCCTTGGGGTGCATCACTGCCCGAAGTGCTCTCTGTAAATACAAATGGGTGCAGTGTTGAAATAGAAAATGTCTAATTTTTAAACATGCTTTTCTGTTCCTTCGCACCATTTCAATTTGAAGGTTCAGAAAAAGAAACATGTGAGTACTTTGAGAGAGCAAAACGGTGAAATTGTGTGTCGATCTATGAGGGAAAAGGAAGCATACATAAATCCTGGGCGAGTGAAAACAGACGAAGCTTTGGAACTATATCGGGGAAGTCGAGAGTTAAAAGCAGTCATGAGATATCTTCAGAAAACAGAGTTAAGAAATATCCTAAAGCGTTTTGTTCGTATGTAAGGAACAAGAGGGCAACTCGATAAAGGATTGATCCATTCATGGACAACGACGAAAGTCCTGCATGGAATCAGAGAAAATGGGTGAGATTCTTAATGAGTACTTTGCGTTGGCATTCACCGAGAGGAGGGACCCAACGAATGTTGAGGTGAAGGATAAATGTTTGATTAGTTTAGTTCACGTTAGCATAAGGAGGGGGAAGCATTCGGTATTCTGAAGGTGATTAAGGGGACAATCCCCATATCCAGATGGGATCTATCCCACGTTTCTGACGAAAGTAAGGGAGGAAATAGTTGGAGCCTTAACAGTTATTTGTGCAGCATCTTTGAACACAGGTGAAGTCCCAGAGGGCTGGAGAATTGCTAATGTTCTCCCCTTGATTAAAAAGCATCGCAGGGACAATACAGGAAATTATAAACTAATGAGCCGGACGTCAAGTGAGGAAAACTGCTGGATAAGATACTGATGGACAGAATCTACTTACATTTGGAAGAAAATGGGCTTACCAGTGATAGGCAACGTGGTTTGGTACACGGAAATTCATTTCTTGCCTACTTAATAGAATTCCATGAGGAGGTGAACACGTACATTAATGAGATAAGTGGTGCAGATGTCATATACATGGCTGTCAGTAAGGCATTGGATAAAGTTCCCACCAGAATCTGATGGAGAAAGTAAAGACGCATGTGTTCCATGTTGTAATGGCTAGATTTATAGAGATCAGATTGGGCAACTGGAGACGGAGAGTAGTATGAAGGAGCGTCTGAAAATGGAGAACTGTGACAGTAGTGCTCCACAGGGACCCATATTGCGAAACCTCTTGCTTGTGAGATACAGAAATGATCTGGAGGAAGTATTCGGTACTCTGATAAGCACATTTGCAGAAGAAACAGATAGTGAAGGGGACTGTCAGGAAATGCATTATTTTACAGATGGACTGGAGAGTTGGGCAGAGAAATGACAGATGGAGTTCAGCAAGGGCAAATACGATGAGATTAATTTTGGAAGATCCGGTTCAAGTGCGAACTCTACAGAAAATGGAAAAGGCCTGGAGAACATCGATCTACAGAGAGATCTGGGTGGTCAGGTCCATTGCATCCAGAAGGAGTCAACGTCAGTAGAGTGGGTGGTCAAGGAGGTGTAAAACATGCTTTTCTACATCAGGATGGGTATTGAGTACAAGAGTTAGCAGATCAAGTTCCAATTGTGTCGGACGTTGTTTCGGCCAGCATTTGGTATACTGTCTACATTACCAAGTGGGTGTGGATGGTCTGGAAAGCGTATAGAGGATGGTCACCATGATGCTTCCTTGTACAGAGGGCGCTAGCTATGAAGAGAAGTTGAGTGGAGTTTACTTTTTCTGATTACAGTAACGGAGGTAGTGGAGGGGTGCTGTTTATGGTCGACAAAATTGTGGGAATAAAGGACAGGATGAATAGCAAGAATCATTTTTCCTGGAGTGGGGGAATCATTAACTCGGGGATACGATTGCAAGCTGTGAGGGGGAAAGTTTAAAACAGATATGTTTGGAAATATGTTCGTGCAGAGTGTGCTGGGTGTATTGACAGTGTTCACAGTGGAGATTGTAGGGACGGGCACGATATCGTCATTAAAGATTTATCGAGGCAGATACATGAATGGGCAGGGATCAGAAGGATGCAGATCCTGACACAATAGGCAGGAGCTTAAAGTAGAGGATCTGGATTAGTGAAGGCGTGGAGAATGAAAGGGTTTGTTCCTGTTCAGTAATATTCTTTGTTCTTTGTTCTCCCCTTTCGCGAACTGTACGGCATTAACACACAAGGCTGTGATATTCAGCACGTAGGGGTGCAAGAAAATCAGTTCACTGTTGCAATATAGATCTGAACATAGATTTTATGAATGAGTGTGCAAACATCTTGAGGCGGCGTATAATGTAAATAAATGCGAAGTCACCCATATTAGTAGGAACAGCAGTAACACGTGCGAACATTTGAAAATAAAATCAGCATGCGGAAGTGCAGAAGGAACGGGGTGCCCTTGAGCATGAATCATAGAATGCTGTTCTGCAGGTGCGGTAAGTGACTAAGGAAGAAAATGTGTTTTTGTCCTTCATTGCTAAAGAGACTAACATTAAAAACAGGGAGGTTATCTGACAGATATATAGTGTGCTCGTGAGGCCACGCATGCGGTACCGTACGCAGTTTTGGTCTCCTTCATTGATAAATGATAAAGCAGCACTAGAGGGGTTGAAGAGGAGGTTGATAAGTTGATTCTGGAGTTAAGGGCTTTTGCTTATGTGGAAAGACAGATGAGACTGATTGTAGTCATTGGAATTTAAAAGAATGAAATAGGATCTTATAGAAACATACATCTTGTCTAATACATTCAAAATTTTATATCTTATTGAATCCACTCATAAAGTTCTAAGTAAAATGATGTTCTTACTGGCAGACGAAACTAAGACAAGAGGACATAGCCTCAAAGTTCGAGGATGTCGATCCATTACTGAACTGAGAAGGAATGTCGACACTAATAGAGTTGTGAAACTGTGGAAATTCCTGCCAAATGCAATAGCTGAGGCTTCCTCACTGAATGTTTTTACAGCTAAGATAGATAAATTTTGAAACAGTAAAGGAATTAAGGTTTACAGCAAGAGAGCTGGTAAGTACAGCTCCCGCTGTGAAAAGCCTGATCATGATCTTATTGATTTGCGCAGCAGGTTTTAAAAGCCAGATGGCTTACTCCTGCTTGATGTTATTCCGTTCTTATGTTCGATTGCAGAACGCAAATATTCTGAATATAGATTAAACAAAACCGTTATTAGAAAACTGACGTGCCTTCGTGCTTTTTGTCTTGAAGCAGAACCCCATTTAAAAACTAAACCACGAGTAGACATGGTCAGCATGACAAAAACCTGAGCAGGAGAAACCGCAAGCGATTTTTTAACTAATGCCTTAAAAGTTCTGCCAGACCCACAGCAATAGGCATTTCTAAAATATTTGACTATTTCCGTTCATCCTGTCCACACTACCATCAGAATACATTGCATTCTCAAAACAATTTCTCCCTTCTCTTAATGATCGTTCTGCTAAACTGGGAATGATGGTGGGAGAAAATGATTCATGAAAAAATCATTGGGTGAAACTACAGAGGAGTGCAATCATTTGTTTGTGACCCTGATGACTCATAAAGCTTCAAAAATTTATTATTAATCGCCCTTGTGTGTAAATCTGCAATAGTGACTAAGGCGAGTGCATCCTTTAAAGTAAAGCTGTGATCTCTCTCTTGAATTACTCCTAATATTAAGAGTTGTAAATAAGTTATTCCAGAGCATGTTTTTGAACAGTGCGACTGTCCAACCGGTGCATTTACAGCAAAGTATTCTGTGTTTGTTTTCGGGTAATTTTGGCTCTAAATTGTTAGTGGGGAAAAAGGCTTTTAGTATTGTGCTGTGCCCTTCCTGTTAGACGTGGCAGATCAGGGAAAAGTTAAATGATCCTGGAGGTGAATTCTTCAGGAAGTATGTTTGGACGTGATTCCTCATGCATCACATAGATAGTTTGGAATGACATTTAGATGTAGTAAGAAATTTGATTAGATTAGATTACTGTGTGGGAACATGCCCTTCGGCCCAACAAGTCCACACCGACCCGCCGAAGTGCAACCCACCCATACCCCTACATTTACTCTTTACCAACACTATGGCCAATTCACCTGACCTGCACATCTTTGGACTGTGGGAGGAAACCGGAGCACCCGGAGGAAACCCACGCAGACACGGGGAGAACGTGCAAACTGCACACAGTCAGTCGCCTGAGGCGGGAATTGAAGCCGGGTCTCTGGCGCTGTGAGGCAGCAGTGCTAACCACTGGGCCGCCGTGCCACCCACTAACTCCATTCTGGAGTTGAGGGCTTTTGCTTAAGTGGAAAGACAGATGAGACAGTGATTGTAGTCATTGGAATTTAAAAGAATGAAATAGGATCTTATAGAAACATACATCTTTTCTAATCCATTCAAAATTTTAGGTCTCGAGGGAGAGAATTAAACTAACTCTTTGAAAAAACGATTGAATTTGATGAAATTCCATTTCACCTTGTTCAGTTTTTAACATTGAGAACGTCGCCACGGAACCAAATAAACTGGCAGCACGACAGCTATAGGCATAGAAAGTAGTCATGGCCGAATGGCTAAGGCCATTTACAATCTAGTAGGGTTTCCTAAGTTTGCCAATCAGTGCGGGTAGAATGTGTAGAGGGACAACTTAACCAGTGGCCAAACGTATTTGGCCGTATTTCTGACCAAAGAAGTTAACTGCTTGTGTGCAGCAAAATGAAAAGGAGTCTCCAGCCGCAACTGTAAGTAGGTCAATTACATGCCAAGAATCATGCCATTATACGTATATGTTGGATTCTTTATTTCTGTTCTATACAATAATGAGCTGACGTTGTCTTTTAGGGGTACAATGGACAGCAATGTGGAAGATCTTCACAATTAATTGAATTCGCTTCATCCTAAGTTTACAAAGTAGGATGTACCATTCGAAATCAAAAAATATGAAATTCCTTGTGAGCAGAAAACAGCAGAACGTTTATACAAATTGAATAAAACGTACCGTTGCCACATTCTGTATGCCCAAATAATATATTTCGTACTGATTAATCGTAGAGCGTTTAGTACACACTGTGACATATGGTGACTGTAGTCTATAATTTCGACTGGATAAAAATCGATATGGAGCTAGAAATATCGAGATTTGATGACTGATGAGACTTTGATTAACAACTATGAAACAGTAAGTCATAACATTCCCAGAGTAAATTTTCCAGTGATTGTCACTCTTCGCTATCTCATGCGTGTTCTCCTTGCAATGAAACCGTTTTTATCGGGAATGTACGTCAATCAGTTTTTACAAAATATATAATAAGAATAATAAAAATACAAATAGCATGATGAATAAAGATGCCTTCTTCGTAACGTATCTCGCTTCAGCGCCTGCAATATTATCATTATGATTAATGATTGAATTGGAGAGCATCAGACAGAAATATCAATGCAGCAAACAGACAATTCCCAAAGTGTTTTACCATAACATACAAGACTCTGTCATGACAGAGAGATCGAAGCGGTAATGAAAATTCCATATTAATTACTCTAGCGTGATCTGTCTCATTTGTGGAATTTTGATTTTCCTATTTTTATCACAAAAACTATCATGTTTTATGCGCTAATCGAGGACCTTGTTTAGTTTATTATGATGGACGTTCAGGGGATACAGATATCCATTTATATTCGGGCATGTTACATTTAATATAGAGCATCGTGAATGAGTTACTTTACGTTATCAAAGTGTTTCGATTCTACCCGCATGTGTGCATTTCACATCACTAACAGAGTTTACGAATTTTATTTCCAGAATTTACATCTTTTCACTTCATTTAATGCGACAATGAGAAGCAGGCTGACTTGACGCGGGTTTGCAAATGTTATAACACACTTTATTTAGTAATACGTGCTCCAATCTAAAAACACTGAGTGTTAAACACTAAGTTAACTCTGAGCGTGACACACTCAGAATTGTTCCATTTGCATTCACAACAGCTTTGATTATCTTTAACTTAATAAGATGTAAGTATCTTAAAATTAATTTTTAATAACTAAAATAAATGTTTTGATCTTAAACATGTAAATTAATGAATGCATTTTTCAGAATAATGAGTCCATGTAAAACAGACTCAATGACATTATTACACTCTACGGTTTCATACTGAATGTGATTCGAGCTGTAATAGATGAATCGCCACAGTTGTCATGCATCTGTGCAGCAGATCTCAGAATCATAAAATTGGACACAAAATCTGCAGACATTCCATCAATGCCCATCCTTCCATCATCAGTTCCACAGTCGAAAACCTTGCTAGCTATTGTTCAGCACTATTTACGACACCTGAGATATTGAAAGAGTGTGTGTTCATACACTGTAAGAAAGCATCTGGCTTGTACTGATAATTGACATATAATACTCATCCCTGACGGAGTCAGGCAATGGCCATTACAAATTGCGGCAATCAGCCAGTTTCCAAGTGCCTTGCTGTGACATTGCCATCTCCGAATGCCTGTGTATCAAAAACCTGACCCAAACATTGAGAAGAAAATGTACTGTTTCATCAGTGCTAGAAATTCTGCCCGTCTGTGCAATTTAGGTCCAATGTTCAAATAGTGTGGCTCACGGGTAGAATGGAAATCCTTCCAGTTGCCTGGACAACTGTACCTCCAGTAACACTGAAGAATCTCGAAGTTGTGCTGGGTAAGTAACTCATTCGACTTGCAACACATTCACTCCCTTTACCAATGCCACATATGACAAGTGATGAACGCTAACTACAAGATGCAAAACAGCAACGCATCAACTCTGTTTTGACAGGGCCTCGCAAATATTCACAATGATCGTCGTCCTTTACCATCACTTAGGCGAATAGAACTGAACAACCACTATAGCGATCGAAGATCACAGTTCACGAGCTATTTTAAAATAATAACCACCTCCAAATCGGATAAAAACAGTATCTCTGAATGCTCTGTTGCTTGATGTTATAGTGAGAGCCCCGTGTATGTAAGAAAAAGGCTGTATTTCGAAATGAAAAGTGAGTACTTGTTTCTCAGATCTTATCAATTTCATGGCGTCAGCTATCCCACACAGTAAACCTTAGCCAGTCAAAGTTATGTATAAACTAGATGAAATTTGTTGCTGCTTACCGCAATAAAATATCGAGTAGTGGCCGTGTTTCTGGGACTAATCTGCTGCTCATGTTCTCCCTTATTTTTTTTTTTACTTTAAGTGCAAATCTTTCATTTAGTGATGGTTTGCTGTTGTGGTTCAAATTCTTTGAACTTGGGCTGACAAGAACAGAGATAATGTTTTTGTTGAAATCCATCAATAAATGTCAGGCATAGACAACGTTTTATCAGGAACTTCAGGTTTCTTTTATTTGTTTCTCTCTCTCTTGCAGTTAATCTAGCAGCGATTGTATTCCTATCTAATGGCAAGTGTGATCTTTCTAAATGCACCTTACGCTATCTGGTGGTCATGGCAGTATCAGATATTCTGTTCATTATCTACGATGTAATACTCGATCGTTCTAGGTACAATTATTATCCAATTTCTTTCCTGGGCATCACACCTGTTTGCAGTCTTATCTTTGCCCTGAACCGCTTATGAATGGATTGTTCTGTCTGGTTCACTGTCGAATTTTCATTTGATCGTTTTGTTGCAATTTGTTTTCATGAAATGAAAACTAACTATTGCACAGAGACAGCTGCGATAAGAGTTCTCGCCACAATACCCATTTTCTTCATTTTAAGAAATATTCCTATTTACTTTCGTTTTGAGCCTCATGAAGTCAACAACAATATTCCATGGTTCTGTACTAACAAGCGAAGTTATCTTAAACACCCTCAATGGGTTAGTTTTAGATATTTTGGGAAGTTTATAACAACAATCTTCCCATTTGCTTTTATTGTCCTGCTCAACATTCTGACAGTTAGATATATCTTTCAGGCAATTAAAGTGCGTGACGGACTGCAGAGTCACAGAAAATTAGAGAATGACCCAGAGGTAGAGAACAGAAAGAAATCTGTGATTTTACTGTTTGCTGTGTCGGGAAGCTTCATTCTTCATGGTTGATATATATTTCGTATTAGTTTAAAGTGTTTTATCACTTGGATGAGTGTGTTTTTGATCTCGTTGAACAAGTAGCATATATGCTGCGGAACTTAAGTTATTGCACTAACGCATTTGTTTATGTGGTGACACAGAAAGACTTCAGAGACCAGATAAAGTACTCTGTGAAATATCCGATTGTAAAAAATATTCTAATCATTGGTAAATGTCATGATTGAGCGTCAATATCAGATGCAGCTGATAATAGAACGAGGAAACCATTTGGGGAAGTGAAATGAAAAGAAAAGGAGGACGAGCGACAGGATAACATTCATTTTTCAATCGAGCAAGGAACAAATTTGAGGGGAAAGAGACTGAAGGACGTCGGACACAAAACGGATATAGCAATGAGCAACAGTCAGTAGAAAGCTGGAGTACTGCAGCTGGCATAACTGACTGTGTAAATAATCGTTCCACAACAAACAATCGGTTCTCAGCCAGTGAACAGGATACAGACACGAGGAAAGACCTGCAGCAAAGTAGCATCGTACGGCCATAATTAAAGAAACAACAATGACTTACTCCACTGCTCTCTTCCTCGCTAAATTCTCTGTGTTAAACGTCTGCTCAAAAGTAAAAAGGAAAACAAAAAAATGTGTTTGCTATAAGAAAATGCACGAGACAGTCATCACTCTGTCTTCTATTTGTAAATTAAATTTCAGAATGAATCTATCTATTTGTTTCTATTTACTTCACCCTGAGTGAATATGTGATAACATTAGCTTTCATTAGTTTATTTCCACCGTATCAGGTGATGCGTTGGTGTGAAAAGTACAAGCCCAGTTAGAGGATTGACGCGAGATAAATTCAACCCTTGAGGATGAGGCTGAATATCACAGGTGAACCACCAGCGTTAGGGTCTTTGTTAAAGTATGATTTGGTTCTCACAGAATGCTTGAATTCCAGGTGAATTCATAAGGACGTTTCCACCATCACCAACACGTGCTGTTGGAATATTTAAACGAGCTGTTGACTCCATTCTTCCCTCAGTACATAGTAGTCAAACTGTCGTTCACTGGAGTTGCCTGAAAGCTGCCTTTGTACCAAACCCATTTCCTGTGAAGCTCAATCGTACTGACTCGGATCGTTTTGCCTCTTCCTTTCAATCCTGTCTCAGTGGAGTTTCCTACAGCTGTTCTCTGACACCACGGACATAAACATGAAGGGAGATGGACAGAAGGTACAAATACTGCTCATAGACTCGTCTTCCAACCGTAGAAAAAAAACATAAGCTGAACAAGGGATGTTGGACTTCAAAACAAGAAACCGAAACTGCTAATTTAGCGACCCTAACACCAGTTCTGAGAAAAGGTAACTTGTTGTGATTTGTTTGCTCTGGTTATTCTCCACAGAAGATGACAGACGTGTTGAGTTCGTCCATAAATTTCTGTTCTTGTTTCCTCTTATTTTCCTAATCAGTTGTGACGACATGGTGTCATTGACATGAATCAGTCTTCATTCTTCTGGTGAGCTGTTGTGGGTGATTCCAACTTTCAAAATATTGACTGTGAACGCTGCAGCTCGTATACGTCAGATGGTCATTTTTTTGGCCAAGATCTTTGCTCCTGTCCAGGCAACAACCTGGTAAATCTCCTCTGCAACTTCTCCAATGCTTCCACACCGTTCCTGTAATGAGGAGACCAGAACTGTACACAATATTACAAGTGTACAGTTGCAGCATGACATCACGTATCTAGAACTCAATCCATCGACCAATAAAACCTAACACACCGTATGTTTTCTTAACAGTACAATCAACAATGATGGCAAATTTCAGCGATCTATGTACATGGAAACCAAGACCCCTCCGTACATCCACACTACTGAGAAACGTGCCATTGACACAGTATTCTGCCTTCCTGTTATTCTTCCCAAAGTGAATCATCTCACATTTATCTGCAATGATCTCCATTTGCCCCGTCTCAGCCCAATACTCTAGTTTATCCAAGTCCCCCTGACATCTGCAACATTCTTCCACACTATCCACCATTCCGCCGACTTTAGTGTCATCTGCAATCTTACTAAGCCATCCACTGATGCCTGCGTCCAAGTCACTTATAAAAATAACAAGCAGCCATGGTCCAAATATAGCTCCTTCTGTCATACCCCAGAAACTGGACTTCAAGCTGAATACTTTCCATCAACCAGCACTCGCAGCCTTCTTACGGAAAGTCAATTTCTAATCCAGAATGCTATATCACTGTTAATCCCATGCCTCTGCATTTTCTCCATCAGTCTGCCATGTTGAAGCTTATGAAATGTTTTACTGATGTCCATGTACAGCATGTCAAATGACCTACCATCATCGACATGCTTGTTCACCTTCTCAGAAATCTCAATGAGGTTTGTGAAACACAACCTACCCTTGACGAAACCATGCTGACTATCTCCAATCAAATTGTTGCTTGCGAGATGGTAATAAATCTTATCTCTTAAAATCCTTACCAAAACCTATCCTATAAAATACGTAAGGCTCCTTGGTATATAATTACCTTGGTCATCTCCACTGCATTTCTTGAACAAGAGCACAATATTTGCAATCCTCCCGTCCTCTGGAACTCAACCTGCAGACAATTACGACTCCAAGGTTCAAGGCCAAAGTCGTGGCATTCGCCTCAACAGCTTCTCAGAGAATCCTCGGATAAAACCCATCTGACTCAGGTGACTTACCTACTTTCACACGTTCTGTATTGAAAAAACCTTCTCCAGACAAACTCAGTCTTTGCTAGGCTAATAGCCCGTATCACAGTCTTCTCCTCCACAATATCCTTCTATTCCTTAGTGAAAGTAGATGAGAAATATTCATTTAGTACCGCTCCAATCTCCACAGAGTCCACACAGAACTTCCCACTTATCTCTTTGACTGGGCCTATTGCTACCCCAGTCATCCTTTTATTCCTCACATACCAATATAAAGCTTTAGTGTTCTCGTTCTACCTGCTAAAGTCTGTTTTTGTTCCCTCCTTGCTCTTCTTAACTTCTCTCTTTGAATCCTTCCGAGCTAACATGTAACTCGCCATTGCCTCATCTGAATCCGCTAAACAAGAGATACAATTTCTTCAGTAAACCACGGTTACCTTACCTTGTCACTTCCTCCCTGTCTGACAGGGGCATACTTATGAAGAGCACGCAATATCCCATCCTTCAAACAGCTCCACTTTTCGATTGTCCCCATTCTGCATTTTTCTACCGCATTTTAGACCTCCTAAGTCTTGCCTAATCGTTTTAATATTACCCTTGCCCATCTATAACTCCTGCCCTGTGTCATGTCCCTATCCCTTTCAATCGCTAAACTAAACATAACTGAATGATTGTAATTCAAACCAAAGTGTTCGCCTCCACTAAATGAAACACCTGGCCTCGTTTATTACCAAGCACCAAATCAAGACTGCGCCCAGCCCTCTTTTCTGCCCTTCGACACACTGCATCAAGCAACCCTCCTGCACTCACTGTTCCAAAACAGTACCGTCCGACGTCCTAGATTTATTCCATTTCCAGTGTATCTTGGGAACGTAAAGCCCCAATAATGACAACTCAGTTCCTTCCACTCCTACGCAGAATCGTTTTGCTAATCGTCTCTTCCACATCCCTGTAACTTTGTGGAGGCTTAGGAAAAAATCCCAGCAGTGTGAACTCGCCGGTTTCTAACTTCAGCGTATCTCACCTCAGCAGATGAGTTCACGTCAAAAGTTAATTCTGCCATCGTTAGAATGTACTTCACGAACAAAGCCACCCCTCCCCCATTGTAACACCTTCCGTGAACTTCATGAAAGATTTAATCCCTGGAACCAGCAACCTACTCTCTCCATGCCTCCGAATTGGCCACAACATCAAAGTCCCAGGTGTCTGTCCATGCTGTAAGCTCAGCTACCTTATTCTGGACACTCCCAGCGCTGACGTAGACACACTTCAAACCAGCTTACGAGCTGCCAGCACACTCTTGTGACTGTGAAATCCTGTACATGTCCTCCCAACACTCAGCCTCCTATACAGTTAAACTACACCACAGGTTCCCATCCCTCTGATGAGCTAGTTTCAACCCACCTAAATAACACTAGCAAATTTCCAACCCAGGATATTAGTACCCCTCTGGTTGAGTTCAAGACCGTCCAGTTTGTAGAGGACCCAAGTTGCCCAGAATGAGAACCAATTATGCATATACTTGAAACACTCCCTCATGCAGTATCCCTCGAGCCACGTGTTCAACCTCACCTCGCTTTCATGTGGCAAGGGTAACAAACCAGAGATCATAGTTTTTTTTGTTCTATGTTCCATGATTTTTTGAAGATATTATTAGGAAAGTATAAAGCAGACGTCAGAGGTAGGTTCTTTACGCATTGAGTAGTGAATGCATGGAATGCTTTGTCAGCTGTGGTGGTGTAAGCAGAGTCATTGGGGATATTTAACCGACTGCTAGACATGCACATGGATAGCAGTGAGTTGAGAGGTGTGTAGGTTAAGTTACTATATTTCACATTCGGTTAAAATATCGGCACAACATCGTGGGGCCAACGGGCCGGATCTGTGCTGTACTTTTCTATGTTCTATGTTCTATTTATGATCCCGCAATCAATGGTTCAGATACATCTCTGTGGTCCTGCCACATGTAGTTTTCAAAGATCTTGGACAATAATAGAGAGCATTGGAGGAGCAGGCTGGTCTCCAACAATGACATTCCCAGTTACGGGGGAGCCCAGCACATCAGGGAAAATTTAATGCTGCTGCATTTGTAACAATCTTCAGCCAGAAGGGCAGAACAGCTGATCCATTTCGTCCCCTTCAAATAGGCGACCAACTTCAGATATTCGATTCATTCCACACCTTGTCAAGAAATGGCTGGAGACACTGCAGACTGTGATTTAAGTCCGGAGATTGTCACATCTCCAGCCAAGCAGTTTAATTCCAGCAGGAACACTGACAGTTACTAAACATATGATACACTGCCTAGGTATGACCTCTAAACAAAAACCAGGATACTTGGATTGCAGGCAGACACTGACCCATCATTTTCGTTCTATAATTTAAATGCGAAGGAAGTGTCAGCAATAATGTGATCAATCTGCAAAAACCTGCTCAGGGTCATTCAGGAAGTGTCCCGTCAGGCTCATACTGCGCCTGACCACATTGCAAGGTCAGTTCGAAAGAGTTGAATTGCAAAGGGACATTGAGAGTAATTGTACTTAATATGAATGGACCATGTAATTGTGTGTGACAATATGAGCCAAAGTCAAGTTATATCTTATGGCAAACTGGCGGAGGTACACTCCTGGAAATAATTATCATGAGCAAAAATATTCAAATGCAACAATACTTTCAAAACCTCCAGGCTTAGTCTGATAAAGAGCAAGTCATGTTCATGCCGTACAAGTATTAGACAAATACGTCAATAAAGAACCAAACCATCAGTCGTTCAGTTTCATTGCTATCATTGCCGAGGAATTGTCCTTGCATAGCCACATAAATAATACCATCTTCGAGAGAATTTAAGAGGCCTACTGACTCTCTAAAACCTGTGAGAGATTGCATCTCAGGAATAACCCAGGACAAAACAAGCCCAATTATTTGCTGTCACCGTCATTCCCCTGCGCCTTTGATGCTCAGTAGTAGCAGTGTCAAACATCGACAAGATTCACTGCATTAAGGATTATTAGACAACACCTTCTAAACACACTGTCATCTAGAAGAACAAAGGCAACAGGTACTTTGGAAAACCAGTTATCTGCAAGCTCACTTCCTTATATGGTCAGAAGTAATGAGGTTTGCTCGTGAGTTGATGATTCTCAACTCCTCAGATCACAAACTCAGTCCAAACGCAGCAAGATCTGGACAAAATTCAGGTTTGGGCTGACTTTTGACAAGTAATATTAGTGCCACACAAATGTCAGACAATAAACATCATACACCATATCGTCATCACGATTCAAATTCCAAAGACAGTACTTTTGCTGAATCCATTGGCACTAACATTCTCAGGTTCATCCAAAACCATCAAGAGGTGTTTATGCCCGAAGCGCCGATTCTTCTGCTCCTCGGATGCTGACTGACCTGCTGTGCTTTTCCATCACCACACTCTCGACGAAAGTAAATTTTCTCCTGTTTGGCCAAACCGTGGCCGCCATCTTCGAGGTTCAAGTCAGGGATATGATGGAATAATCTCCACTTGTCTGAATGACTTTGGCTCCAATAGCACTCAAACTCTTTGACAAGATTAAAGACTACGCAGCCAATTGAATGGTCCCCATCAACAATCATTCCCTCCCTCCACCACCAACAATTACCCGCAGGTGTGAGTGCCATGACAGTCCTTAGAGAGCACCATCCACACTCATTATCACTGTCATCTGGGAGAAAAAGGGCAGCATTTACGGAATAGTGATTATCATGCGTTTGTTTCTAACGTAAGTATTGTCAAAATAAAAGCTAGATGAAGAATTAGATTCTTAATATGTCCAAATCTCATTTTATTAAGCTTGGATGAGATTCCATTCAAGTGAACAGGAAACAATAACGCGACGATAAATCAGGATCAGAGAAGTAGCAGGTATTCTGACGGAATAGCACAATGTTTCCAAGAAAATATGTGCTCAAACAGCAGGAATGGTCAGGCTATTATATCCAGAACTCTCTGGAAGTCTAGAAAAGCACAGACAGAACACGAGAGCTTACATCAGATTGTGTGAACTCAAAACTACAGAAAACTGTGTGGAATGTGGAATGTGAAGGGGTGAGAGCCCCCCAAAAAATTAATGAGCAAATAGTGTGTATGAAATGATGCTGGCTAGAAACGTCAAGCAATTTTTAGCAAATTTCTTTTAAATGCAGAGAACGAAAATATGTAATGATCATAATCAGCAAGCAGGAGAAACCACTTGCCAGCAGGTGTGTGGTTGTAAAAAGTTTGTCGACGACAGGCAACATGAGTTCCACTGGGACAACACTCTTATCATAGGACAAGCCAAACAGAGAACAGCCAGGTAATTACTAGAGGCATGGCACTCATCCACAGATTCTATCAACAAACACATCGACCTGGACCCAATATACCGGCCACTGCAGCGGACAGCTGGAAATGACAACAGGAAGCGGCAGAGACAAACCACTAGAAACGCCAGAGGAAACAACACAGAAGCTCTTCACAGGAGGCACCGAAGCACTGAGGATGTCACCTAGACAGGGCACGAAATGTCTGCAACACAAATTCCCAGCTCGGCGAACAGCACCACAACAACGAGCACCCGAGCTACAAATCTTCTCACAAACTTTGAACACCTACAGGCGAGAGACGCGAAGACAAACCAGGAAAGGGGAATCCTGTGCCAACCGCCTTAGCACCACATACGAACAACTCCGGTTCCTGCACGAATGCTGAAAGTATTGAATCCTTCCACCATGTGTCAGGTACAGATCACCAGTCAACAACCCACACGCCAGAGACACAGATAGACAGAACGGATTCAGGATGACCCAGGTAATGATTACAGATGCACACAACAGACTATACAAATACAGACAAGAAATTGCGGGCCAAAAATCGTTAATTTCAAAAATCACCAATCAGGAATGGACCCGGATTGTAGAACAGGCCGTCATAATAGGACAGAACAGGACCACACACTGCAAAAAACGGCACTAAAATAAAAAATGGCCAAACTCACACACAACAGAGAGGACAACACAACACATAACTGGGTTAGAAACTTCTCCTACAGACAGCTCAAAGAGACGGAAGGAACAATACTGGCCAAGGGACTCAACTATATCCACAGGGACGCCAAGACAACAGACTTCCTAGCAGCACTAGGATGAACACTCAGAAACAATGGACTGACAGAAGCGACACAACAAACAAAGTATCGTACCCCTGATAACAAGGAAAAGACAAACACACAGCTTCAACACCAAGGAGAGGGAAGCACTAAAAACACTAAGAAATGATAAGAACATAATCATACTACCAGCAAACAAAGGCAGAATGAGGTGATCCTGGACAAAGCAGAGTACCTCCAGAAAGCGCAACAACTACTTGCAGATACCAACACCTACCAAATGATAGAGTTTGACCCCACCCCACAGCTCATCAATAGGATAAACAACACACTGAGGAACCTGCAAAAACGGTCAGATTACCAGGTTTGACCTACAGAGAACGAAACCTGAAAGCAACACCACCCGCAGATTCTTTGCACTACCGAAAGTGCACAAACCAGACATCCCACTCAGACCCATCGTATCGCTACCATGGACACCTTCACACAAACTGGCTAAAGAACTACAACAGAAACTGAAACACCTGATCAGCGGATCCAGACACTCTGTACAGTCAACACTTGAATTCTTGGACATCATCAGAAATATGCACATAGACAAGGAAGAAGCCATGGTCTCATTTGATGTAACGGCACCGTTCACATCTATCGACAAAACCCTAGCCAGAGAAACAATAGCCAACCTGCTGGACATACAGAACAGACAACAAGACGGGGAACCTATCAACAAAGACTGCATACTCAAACTACTGGACCTGTGCCTCACAACACACGTCACATTCAACAACCAAATATATGAGCAAATCAACGGCACACCCATGGGCTCACCCATCAGGAGACTCATAGCGGAAGCTGTAATGCAAAGATTAGAACAAACAGTCTTACCGCAAATTCAACCCAAACTCTGGGTCAGATATGTGGATGACACCTTTGTAATAATTAAAAACACAGAAATAGAAAACACACACCGGATCATCAAAGCCACACTCACAGGAATCAGATTCACGTGAGAGGAAGAAAAGGACAACCAACTCCCATTCCTAGACGTGATGGTACAGAGAACACCTAACGGAGAATTTACTACAAAGCTATACAGGAAAGCAACACACACAGACCAAGTCCTGAAATACGAAAGCAACAACCCCAACACACACAAAGAAAGTTGCATCAGGACACTGTTCAAAAGGGCCACAACACACTGCAGATCGCCAGAACTGCAAAAAGAGGAAGAAGAACACCTCTACAATGTATTCGTCAAAAACGGATACCCCCGCAATTTCATCAACAGATGCCTAAGGGAAAGACAACGGAATGAGGACATGCCACAACCCAAAGAACTAGCCACGTTACCCTACATCAAGAACATTTCTGAACTCTCAACCAGACTACTACGACCACTAGGACTCATAACAGCACACAAACCAACAGCCATTCTCAGACAACAACTCATCAGGCCAAAGTTTCTGATACCCAACATGAGCAAAACCAACGTAGTGTACAAATTCCCATGCAAGGACTGCACAAAACACTACAAAGGACAAACAGGAAGACAGCTAACGACCCGTATACATGAACACCAACTAGCCACGAAACGACACAACCAGCCAACCTTAGTAGCCACACACGCAGATGACAGGCAACATGAGTTCGACTGGGACACCACTACTATTATAGGACAAGCCAAATAGAGAACATTCAGGGAATTCCTAGAGGAATGGCACTCATCCACAGATTCTATCAACAAACACATCGACCTGGACCCAATATACCGTCCACTGCAGCGGACAGCTGGAACTGACAACCGGACGCAGCAGAGAAAAACCACTAGAAAGGCCAGAGGAAACAATACAGAAGTGCTTCACAGGAGGCTGCCAAGCACTGAGGATATCACCTAGACAGGGGACGAATCATCTGCAACACAAATTCCCAGCTTGGCGAGCTACAAATCTTATCACAAACTTTAAATTTGTATCTGATTCTGAATTTGAATTCAACCTTAATGGTACTTCACCAAAGTGGGCGAAGTGAGGAATCAGGGAGAATTTTTTGACAACCCACAACATTTCTTGATGTTACTGCATTTATGAATACAAGATCTCGTCATCGAGACAGGGTGGTAACAATGTCAATATTTGGAAATCCCTGATGACAAGATAAATTATGAGCTCAGTCAAAAACAGCAAGGACGTACATCTAAAAGTTATAGAAACCGACAGGTGAAGGCCTCGAAAAAACATTTAAAATAAATACACAGCACAAGCATAACAAGTAGTTAAAAGGGCTAAAAGACAACGTGATACGTCTTTGGCAAACAGGATTAGGGAAAATCCAAAATCAGATAATTAGGATTAAGAGGGTAGCCAGGGATAATGCATTCGACTCAACGACACAGGAGGGAGTTATTGCATGTAGCTGGAGGAAGTGTGTGAAGTCCTTTACGAATTCTTTGGATCTGCATTGAAAAAAGATTAACGACATGGTGCATGGTCAGTCATGAAAAAGATATGTAAACATTCCAGAGCTTTTCGACATTAAAAAACAGGAGGGTGTGCTGGGCGTTTCAAAAAAGCATTAATGTAGATAAATCTCCAGGATATAATGGGTTCAATCCAAGAATACTGAGGGAAGTGAGAGAATAAATTACTGGGGTCTTATGCACACTCGTTGTATGTATGGTCGTCAGTCACAAGAGAGGTTCCAGAGAACTGGAGAAAGGCTAATATTGTTTCCTTAGTTGAAGAAGGCCAATAGTATTAATGCAAGAAATTTCCAAAGGAAAAAAAAAACCCAGAAAGCCTTACGTCAGTGAAAGGGAAATTATTGGAGATTCTTAGAAAATGTACTGACTCACATGTGGAAAATAAATATGGACTTATTGGCGAAAGTCAACATGGTTTTGTGTGGGGAAGATTGTGTCTCATACGTTTGATGCATTATTTTGAAAAAGTCAGAAAAGGTAATTGATGAGGGCATGGAAATGGATGTTGGCCATATTAAACATAGCAAGGCCTTTTATATGGTTCATATTGGCAGATTTATACAGAAGGTGAACTCAAATAATAACAGTTGTCAGTCGGTAAGATGGATACAGATCTGTTTGGTCATCGAAAAGGGAAGAATATTGAAAGGGTGTTTGGAGATCCTGGAGATCTGTGGATAGATTTGGGGAGTTGTGGATCGTCGGTATGACTGGCAGAGTTACAGCAAGATATTGGTAGGCTGGAGACTTGCATGGAGAGAATGCATATGTAATTTAATCTGGACAATTGCGAGGTAATGCATTGTCGAAGGTCTGCTGCAGAAGAGAAATATACAATAAATGGAATAACACTAAGTTGCTTCAAAATCCGAAGGGATTGAGGCATGCAAGCTCTCGTTCTCTGAAACTGGGTTCACCAGTGTTAACAGTGTGAACAGTGTGATCAAGAAGGCCTATCACATGCTTGCGCACATCAATCAGAGAACAGAGTACAAAAATTGGCATGTCATGTTGCAGCTGAATACAACTTTACTTCAGCCACTTCGGAATATTGTGTACAGGATTGGTTACACGATCAACAAAAGGATTTAGATTTGTGGGAGATGGCTTGAAAACGTTTACCGGGATGCTGTCTGGTTTGGAGGATATTAGGTGTGAGGAATAATTGAGCAAGCTTGGTTTGTTTTCAATTGGACATCAGTGGCTCAGGGGCTACCTGGTAGATGTTTACAAAATTTGTTGACATGTGGATAGAATAGCTTCTCAGAGTCTTTTTGCCAGGGTAGACATATCAATTACCTGAGCCATAAGTTTTAGTTAAAAATGGGAAGGTTTGAAGGAGATATTCTTTTTCCTATTCGAGAAAGAATGTGAAAATGCCCTGAAAGAGGAGATTGTAGGAGAAGATACAGAAGCAACAGTTTACAGGTATCTTGACACATAGATGAGTAAGGAGTGAATGGAAAGATAGATAACTTTTTGCAACTTTCGAAAGGCATCATGTGTCAGTGCAAGCTTGGTGGGTCGAAGGGCCTGTTCCTATGCTGTGTTGTTTTTAAGACGAGATTTCAGCAAGGCCATGGCCAATTGCTGACTGACTTATTACAGATGATCAACAGTCATATTAATGTTGATCTTACCTCATTGATTTGCAGCTTCATATTGTCGTCTGGATTCCCTAATCCCCATATCATTCGAAGCAAACACTCAGAAATACAGTATGGCTTCACATCCTTCATTTTTATTCTGGGCCCCAGAGGTTGAGAGAACGATCGCCCTTGTGCACACAGATGCGTTTTCGGTCTTCTCTTGAACAACAGATTTTTCTGTTGTTATATGGTCCACATCAAGGAGCTGCTTCCAAATTGTATTGGGAAAATTGACAGGAGATTTTGTGGTCAGGATCGGGATTCCCGGAATAGATGTTGCCTCCCTGGTGCCAAACTCCTGGACGTATCCGATCGGGTGTATAAGATTCTGAAAGGGGAGGGCAAACAGCAAGAAAACTTGTTACATATTGGCACCAATGATATAGCCAGCAATAGGATCGAGGATATTAAAAGTGATTTCAGGCAGTTAGGGTGGAAGCTGCAGAGCAGAACGAAAAGAGTAGTGTTCTCGGGTTTACTACCGATGCCACGAGATGGCGAGGTGAGGAACAGGGAGTGGGCGCAGCTTAACACGTGGCTGCGCAGCTGGTGTCGGATGGAGGGCTTCAGATATGTTGATAATTGGGATGCCTTCTGAGTAAGGTGGGACCTGTACATGATGGAAGAGTTGCACCTGAACTGGAAAGGGACCAATGTCCTGGGTGGAAGGTTTGCTCGAGTTGTTCAGGAGAGTTGAAAATAGTATGGCAGGGGGTGGGAACTTGAGCTCTATACCGGTGGTGAGAGTTGATGGAGATGAGGCAATAGCAAGAGGTAGCGCAGCCCGTGTGAATGAATTTCCTGGGAAAGAACTATGGGATCGGTTAAAGTGTGTTTGCTTTAATGCAAGGAGTATCAGGAATTAAAGTGATGAGCTCAGAGCATGGATCAGTACCTGGTGCTATGATGTTGTGGACATAACAGAGACGTGGTTTTCTCAGGGGCAAGAATGGTAGCTGAATGGTCCAAGGTTTAGAAAACTTAAAAAGAATAGGGAGGGGGGAAAAATGGGAGGGGGTACAGAACTGCTAATCAGAGAGGGTATCACAGCTACAGAAGTTACCATTGTCGAGGAGGGTCTGCCTACTGAGTCAGTATGGTGGAAATGAAGAACAGTAAGGGAGCAGTCACCTCATTAGGGGATTACTACAGGCCCCCCAATAGCATCAGGGAGATTGAAGAACGCATAGGTCGGCAGATTTTGGAAAAGTGTGAGTGCAGTAGGGTTGTTGTAATGGGTGACTTTAACTTTCCCAATATTGATTGGATCCTCCTTCGAGCAGATGGTTTGAAAGGAGCTGTTTTTGTAAGGTTTGTTCAGGAGGGTTTCCTATCTCTGTACGTTGACATGCCGACAAGGGGAGTGGCCATTTTGGATTTGATGCTCGGCAATGAGCCGGAGCAGGTGTCAGATCTTCAACTCTCCTGAACAACTCGAGCAAACCTTCCACCCAGAGGAGAGCATTTTGGTGATAGTGACCACAACTGCCTCACATTCTACATAGCTACGAAGAAGGAGAGAATCAGGCGGAATGGGAGGGTATTTAATTGGGGAAGAGGAAATTACGATCAAATGTGAATTGAGAAGCATAGACTGGTAGCAATTGTTCCATGGAAAGGGCACTATCGACATGTGGAGACTGTTGTAAGTAATGAACAAATATGTTCCTCTGAAACAGGCAAGAATGGGTAAGATAAAGGAACGTTGGATGACGAGAGCGGAGGAGCTTCTCGCCAAAAGAAAGAATGGAACTTACATAAGGTGGAGGTAGCAAGGGTCTTGCTCAGCTGTAGAGGATTACAGGTAGGCGAGGAAGGAGCTCAAAGATTGTCTGAGGAGACCGAGGAGGGGTCAAGAAAAAGGCTTGGCAGGAAGGATTAGGGATAATCCAAAGGCATTTTACACGTATGTTAGGAATAAGAAAATGATCAAAGAAAGAGTAGGGCCGATCAGGGATAGCATAGAGAACTTGTGTATAGAGTCTGAGGAGGCAGTGGAAGAGCTAAATGAGTTTTTTTGCTTCCAAGTTCACAAAAGAAAAGGACCTTGTAGTGAATGAAACCATTGAGGTGCAGGTAAGCATGCTGGAACAGATATATTGAGGCAGCTGATGCGCTGAAAATTTTGACAAACATTAAGATTGACAAGTCGCCTGGGCCAGGCCAGATTTTTCCTCGACTGTTTTGGGAAACGAGAAATCTGATTGCTTCGCCGCTTTCGAAGATCTTTGCATCCTCGCTCTCCACCGGAGTCGCACCTGAGGACTGGAGAGAGGCAAATGTAATTCTTCTCTTCAAGAAAGGAAATAGGGAAATCCCCGCCAATTACAGACCAGTCAGTTTCACGTCTGTAGTCTGGAAGGTGTTAGAAAGGATTCTGAGGGATAGGATTTATGTCCATTTGGAAGAGCATGGCTTGATTAAAGGCAGTCAGCATGGCTTTGTGAGGGGCATGTCATGCCTCACAAATCTTATTGGGTTCTTTGAGGATGTTACGAGACACATTGATGAGGGTCGAGCACTCTATGTAGTGTGTATGGAATTCAGTAAGGCATTTGATAAGTTTCCCCATGGTCGGCTCGTTAAGAAGGTCAGGAGGGATGGGATACAGCGACATTTAGGTGCCTGGACACAGAATTGGTGGTCGACAGAAGACAGCGAGTGGTAGTGGAAGGAAAGTATTCTGTCTGGAAGTCAGTGGTGAGTGGTGTTCCACAGGGCTATGTTCTCGGGCCTCTACTCTTTGTAATTTTTATTAATGACTTGGATGAGGTGATGGAAGGATGTGTTAGCAAGTTTGCAGACGACACAAAGGTTGGAGCTGTCGTTGACAATATAGAGGACGGTTGTATGTTGCAGAATTACATTGACAGTATACAGAGATGGCTGAGAGTTGGCAGATGGAGTTCAACCTGGATAAATGTGAAGTGATGCATTTTGGAAGGTCAAATTTGAAAGTTGAGTACAGGATTAAAGACATGATTCTTGGTAGTGTGGAGGAACAGCGGGATCTTGGTGGGCAGGTACATAGATCCCTTAAAATTGCCACCCAGGTGGACAGGGTTTCTAAGAAAGCATACAGTGTTTGGGCTTTCATTAACAGGGCGATTGAGTTTCAGAGCCATGAGATTTTGTTGCAGCTCTATAAAACTTTGTTTAGACCGCATTTGGAACACTGTGTCCAGTTCTGATCGCCCTATTATAGGCAAGATGTGGATGCTTTGGAGAGGGTTCAGAGGAGGTTTACCAGGATGCTGCCTGGAATGGAGGGCTTATCTTACGAAGAGAGTTTGACTGAGCTCGGAGTTTGTTCGTTGGAAAAAAGAAGGAAGAGAGGGGGCCTAACTGAGGTGTACAAGATAATGAAAAGCATAGATCGAACTGATAGCCAGAGATTTTTTTTCCCAGGGCAGAAATTGTTAACACGAGGGGTCATAGTTTTAAGCTGTTTGGCGGAAAGTATAGAGGGGATGCCAGAGGCGGGGTCTTTGCACAGAGAGTAATGAGAGCATGGAATGCGTTGCCAGCAGCAGTTCGGGAAGCGAGGTCATTGGGGATATTTAAGAGACTGCTGAACATGCATGTGGTTACAGAAATTTGAGGGTTCGTACATTAGGTTTACCTTACATGATGATCAATGGTCGGCACAACATCGTGGGCTGCAGGGCCTGTTCTGTGCCGTACTGTTCTATGTTCTATGTTCTAAATAGGACAACAACTATGTTGATTGGATTACCGTTACAATCAGCAAGCATCAACAGTAAATATTAAGCCATCTAGCGTAATGCAACGAATGGTCTTAACCTTGTTAACAGGCTTCTCATAATGAATGCTTTTCATATTGTTAACTGTTTAACATACTGAATGCTTTTACACCTTGTTAACTGGCTTTACATTAGGAATTATGTATTCCCCATGTTACCTAGCTTATCATGATGTGTTTCTTCACCCCGTTGACCCAGTACCCTTGCCTCCAGCATCTCATTGTTTGTTGCAAGTTCTTACCAGGTCAAAGACATACGAGCTGAGCCTTTGTCTCACACAACTCAAAACGCGTTCCCTACCTGCTCATACCATTGACAGTTTCTCGTGACCCCCTTTCGCAATTTCATGATAATCACCGCGATGATGTTACTAGTTATCATGAGAGTCTGACAGTCAGCATTTAACCAAGTTATTGACACACAGCACACAATGATTATCACAACAACATTCATTCGTCCGTTACTTTGAATCGAATTTGAAGAATTCTCCTTCACCAGTAAAGTTCTTAATTTCACATTCCTTAATGACCACTCCATCCTCCCTAAGTCGAGAGGAAACGAACTTGTTCTCCAAACCCTGCTTCACTAAAGTTAATCCTAAAAACGAAATTCAGTCTGTCCTTGCATCATTGCTCGGAGCCATCTTAATTTTGGATAAGGGCAGTTAAATACTTAACAAAACCGACGATCTTCCGTGCTGTTTTAGAGGGTGTATAACAGCGCATGTGAGTGTGCAGTGCAGCAACTGCAGCTGTAGACTGGGTGAATGCAGCATTCTTTGCTGAGTCTGCTCCCGCTCGGCTGTTAAATGGAAAAGAGCCAACTGGCTGTTGTGATGTTAGCTTGAACACTGATCCTTCATATCCCTTCAATGATCAAGAGAGAAGATAAAACTCACGTTGTTTACAGCCCAGAGGAAGACAACGGACAAAAAAACGTACCGACCTTCGCTTCATTGTTGCTACATTCTTCAATTTTCGTGTGCATGGCTGGGGAACTGATTGAAGTCATTGGATCAGGCTGTGGAGGAGTGGGCGGTGGCCTGAAGGCGGGCTTAACATGTGAATGGAGAAACTCTAGAGACGATGTTAACTGCTGAAAATATATTTGAATTTCCTCTCTCATTCCTTCCTTACCAAGTTCATTGTCATTCTGAAGACAGTCACACATGTAACTGCACTAATTCACGTCTGCCTATTTCAACATGTTCTGAATTCTATCTAGCCATTACACACTATCTATGTTTAGTCACAAACAGTCTATTCACCCCTCAGCCCGATCGTTATCGCTGAGTTTGTCCAATTCTTCTTCTCTCTCTTTGAGTTCTATACCCACCTACTGTTTACTTCTTATCCGAACCCCACCACCCAATCTTCTTCATTTCGGCCAACACTTTCTTGATGCCATCAGCTCTGAGGAAGGGTCACTGGATCCGAAACGCTAGCTCTCATTTCTCTTCTCAGATGCTGCTAGACCTGCTGAGCTGTTCCAGCACCTTCTGCTTTGCCCTGTTCCTTGGCGCACATCTCGGTCTCAGACCTTCTGATACTGTGAATGATCGAGGAAGAAAGGTTGTGCGTGTGCCGTGTTGTCTGAGATTGTCCATGCTCAATGATCCCCTGCACCGAAGACAGTACTCTGTTCCTATTGATAACTTCGCTTGTGGATTGATCCTATTGCAATTCGAGTCAGAGGCATCAACGTCTTAGGTCTATTAATACAGCAATCATGTGCATGTACCGCAGTTCTATCTTGGACTCGATGGACAACAGAGAGTGAGAAAAAGAAACTCATGTCAAACCTGAACTGACAGGAGTTTCCGTAGGAAGAAGCATTCAGTGACTCCTTTTTCAGATAGATAACACTTAACCCTTGCTCACTGTGAAAATGTGCCATTGGTTATCAAAGCTAAAGGATTTATAGGCGCAAAGGCTGAAACAGCGTTTTCCACTGATACTATCTGAATTATCTCTCTTCAGTGTCATAGTACATTTGCGTCAGTAAATGGGATAACTGAGGGAATCACCTTCCATGTGCAGCTGGGGAACAGTACTTGTTTGGTAATATATAGGTACAGAATGCAAGACGATGGACTGAGGTTTTTTGAGCCGTTTCACATCGCGACTGAGACGGTATTGGAGGTGTTGACAGGCTAAAAGTGGGCAAATCCCCAGCTCGGGATGGAGTTGCGTCTTCAGTTGCTTTGTGAGATAAGAGATAACATTACACGTGCTCTGACCATTGGTTTACATTACATTTTGGCCACCTGGGAGTAGTTAGATGATGGCAGGACTACTGATGTGATTCATGTTTTCAATAAGGCTTGCAGATATAACGCAGCGAATTACAGAGCGGTGAGACGAAACTGTTGGAGGAGCCTCTTAAGGATAGAATTAATTGCAACTTTTCCAGACAAAGTTTGACCAGCGAGAGTTAGCATGGTTTTGTCAGAGGCGGTCATACCTGACAGATCAGATTAAGTATTTTTTCAGGAAGTGATAAGATGTGTAAACGAGGGTAGTGAAGTTGATTTATGTTATGAGGACGTTAGAAAGCCTTTGATAAGATCCCACACAGGTTGCTGGTAACAGGGTTAAAATAAAAGGGATTCAGAGTCAAGTGGTAATTTCGATCCAAGCTTATTTGGGTGGTTGGAGAAAGGATGGTGCTATTTCTGTGACGTGGAGTTGGTATTCAGTGGTGTACCACAAGGATCAATGCTGTGTACCTTCATGTTTGTGATTCCACGAAACAATATAGAAATAATGTGGGGGAAATGATAAGAAAGTTTGAGGAGGATATGAAGGTTGGCAAAGTGGTTAACAGTGAGTAAGAAGGTCTGAGGTTCCAGGATTTCAGAGGTGGATTTATCAAATGGGCAGATAGTGGGAGCTGAAAATAACAATAAAAACATCAGGCAATGCAGTTTGTCAGGAACACGTCATGTGAGCACTCAAAAAACGGCAGTGCACTGGGAAACCCAAAGGAACATTGTGACCTTGCGTGTGTGTCTACAGATTCGTGAATGCAGCAAAATATAGTGATTAAGAAGACAAGCACGACTTTATAAGATAATGCAAAGATTACGAGAGCAGTGTCACATGTAGAAAAGTTCGTGAATAAAGCATTTGGCACGCTTGCATTCATTAGTCAGAACATAGATTCTTGGAGTTCACATATCATGTTATGGCTGTACAGAAAATTAGTTAGGCAACACTTCGATTACTTCTGACATTTCCGATCACTTTCAACAGGAAAGATGTTGTAAGACCTGAAAGAATGCAGAGAAGATATACAAGAATGTTGCAGTGTCGAGACGGGATGAGTTATCAGGAGAGAGTGTTTGAGCAGGGGCTTTTATCCAGCAGTGTTCCAGGCTGTTGTGTAAACTTCCAGACGTTTATAAAATCATGATTTGGGGTGGATAGGTGACTGGCCTAGGTCTTCTTTTAACCCAAAATGATGGAGTTCAAAACGAGAGGTCTCAAGTTTAACGTCTTTCACACGGACACAATAAATAAGGGTGATAGAGCGATATTTGGATTTCCAAAAGGCATCATTTCAGCTTACTCTTCGATTTAAAAAAAAAGAGTATGCTCGTGGTGAAAATAGTTTGGAAATTAAACCGCGAATGGAACGTTAAGTGCATTAAAATTGAGTGTGTAGAGATGAGGACGTTTTTAAGTAATATGTTGACCAATGTAATGGAGAATGAGATGTCTATCAGGAACATTCAGTGTTGATCCTTTAAGTTAAATGAAATTTTGCTGGGCTCTGAAATGCAGAGGTATCTGGCTGCCCTGCTTTCTGAATCACATTGACATGGTCTGCAGTGGTAGCAACTGATGAGGAACGCAAGAAGTCTTTTTTTTCATTTGTTCAGCAGTGGCTGGGCCAACATTATTTCCCCATTTCTATCAGCACTTGAGACGGTGAGACCCTGATCGAAACACTGCACTTTTTTTTGGAGAAACGAAATGTAGCAGTTATTAAGTTGTGGCTTTCTCATTTCCTGCTCCCAGTTTAATGTTCTACGATCCAGTTGAACAGAGGGAATGCAGAGTTTCTCCAGCAATTATTGCTTGGGTTTCAGATTTCCAGCATCCACAGTTTATTTTTATTTAGTAGTCTGGATGATCTGAGTGACATGAGCAATAGAATGTTGCAAGCTGCCAAACATGTAACAAAAGAATCCAACTGAGTAGTAGCAAGTTCATCAAATATTTTCCGAAGCAGATGAGCTGAGGTGGGGTAGAGTCAAAAACTGTGGTGCACGTCAAGCAGCATCCGGGGAGCAGGAAATTCATTATTTCGCAAATAAGCGGTTCATCAGGAATGCTTGAAACGTCGAATCCCCTGCTCCTCAGATGTTGCCTGACCGAATGTGCTTTCCAAGTGCTACACGTATTGACTTTGATCTCCAGCATCCAAAGTAATCACTTGCTGCTGAGGTGCAGTCCGGTCAGGTACTCTTCCTGAGATGTAATAATGTGGTCGTAATGATAGAATGGATATGTAGTTGGAAACATATCGGGGACACAATATTATTCTCCCGCTCCCACTCTGCCAAGGAGAGGCTGTATAGATGGAGCTTGTTGTTACAGCCAGTCATTTCACAATTGTGCATTTGGCAGGTCGCAGAAACGTGAATTCCCATTTGTTGTCGAGACTCGAATGAGATACGGAGACGTTCGGTCTTGGGTCTGCCACGGCCTGAATTTGAATGTGGTTTTGCATGTTTGCAGGTGTATAATCAGTGTAGTGTATATTTGTCTCTTAGACTGCAAACCAGTTTTATTTTTTGAGGGGTTTTATAAATGAAACCATCAACAGAATATTGATTTTCATTTTTCTTTGGTGATGTAAATCTGAACCAAATACGTGAGTTGTTGGAGAAATTCAGCAGGCATGGCAACATCTGTGGAGAGAAACCGAGTTAAAGTTTCAGATCGACAGAACACGTCAGTTATACATTTCTATATTATAATGCTGGGAAAACTATCAGTCGTATCTGTCGAATCAGGATAGTTGTCAAAATATCTCAATGGCTGACAGCTGTCACGTTCACAAATTCGAAAGGAATTTATTTGCTCCAATGCTGCCTCCGTTGCTCTTAGCTCTTGAAAGGCTGTGCTTAAACGATTGCCCTTTTTCGTTTCCTTTCTGTCAGCTTGCAGCAATGCCAAGTGGAAAATTGGTCCCTTCAGTGTCTAACTCAGCGTGTGCCTGCATTGTCACTCTTTGTGTCTGTGCATCCACCTCATCCTCTTTCTCTTTCACATTCTCTGACAATCTGTCTGTTCGTACAGCTCACTACATATTTCTGCACTCAGACATCTTGAGTGTGCAGCTACTAAGAGGCTTTTTGCCCAGTGACTGGAGTGTGTAGAACTGGGCTCACATTCTCCGGATAATGTGTCTGTCACTTCAAACTCAGGCAAGGCGACATTTCTTCCTCAAACAATTATGACTGTTTCTCTTTCAAAACAGAATTCCTAATCCAGAAGAAAGAACACAAAACGCAATTACACTACAACTAAAGAAGCACAGCGATGTATATACTGTTGGTTTGAATGAATGAAAGGTGACATCAGATAATGAGAGTGATCAGCTGGTGGTGTCTCTGCCATTACCACAAAATTCCCCTGTAAGTCTGCAACATCTCCTGCCTCATCCCGTTATTCCTACCAAACCGGGAATGAAGGAGTGGAATAAAAGAGGAGAAGAAGCAGAAGTGCTTGTGGAATAATAGTAAGAAACCACAGACTTTATTAATAGTTCGGAATTGAAAAAAGAATACAGCATTCACTGTTGGAACATAACCTGGATCACCAAATCATAACAGGGTGGAAGTGCAATAAGACACCGACTTCTTGACATGACATTTGCAGAGCGTTGAAATACAAAGCCCAAGTACGAGTACAACAAGCAGGCGCCACTAAGAGTTGAACCCAGGATCGCTAATTTACGAGACAGGTGCTTTAACCAACTAAGCCACGGCCCCACACAGCCGCTCGGCTTGCACATCCACATGTGAAGTTACTTAACTACTTCATCACAGTTTTTGGACCAACGTTGCTCACTGAGAATTGCAATCAATCCTCCAGTTTTCAAATACAAACAGTTGACAGCTGAACATTCTCCACTGAAAAGGCACATAAAAAGATAATCTCCTCTTGTATTAATTTCAAACTGATACTTTCACCTGTTCAAACTTACAGGAGAAAGCGGATGTGTTCATCCTCTTGTGGCCCATGAACCACATTAATGCACAACAAGAGGAACAAGGGCATTCTGTTGAATTGACGAAGTGTAATGTGTAAGTAAATGCAAACATTGGGCAGTAAAAGCAGCCCATTGCCACCGACACTGAGTCTTGCACCACCAGTTCCACGCTCACATCCTGCCTCATGCCTCCCAGTCTTCATTGTCGATCACTTTATTTCACTGTCCTGCACCGCTTCTCAACTTATTTCCAAACGATTGCAGATGTCTGATAGGAACCTTCCACCTTTAGAAACGGATTCCTGGACTATAGTCGTCACTCAATGGGATGGGCTTCAGCGCATATCCCGAATTACCCCAGTGATGGAGGGGATGAGTTACTTTCCTGAACCTTTCAGCTCCTCAGCACGGACATACAGCCATGATACCGCTTCGGGGGAAGGGCGGGGTGGGGGGGGGGGCGTTGTTCCAGGATTTACACTTAGAGACACTGGAGGCTCAGCGATATACGTCCAACTCAGAAAGGTGATACGATTGCAGTGGTTTTGCAATGGTAGTTTCCCGCGTACCTGCTGCCATTGTCCTTGTACACGGATGTAAATAATCACTGGATTGTAAACCTTGCGACCTGCCTTGTACGCACTCATGAGTGTGTCGTTGACTCCATAACCAACTTTAGCAGCAAAGTTGCTCTCCCCAAGTTTCCGAACAGTTCATATTAACGCCCTGTGTTTCAATGTGAAGAAAGTGGAGCTGTGATAATGTGATGTTGTTCAGCAGATGTACTGCAGGGAGGCACAGAACAAGCTAATGGTGACATGTTTTGACGCGCTGGCCTCCGGTGAGCAGCGGTACCAACAAGGGTGTCGTTCAACTCGTCTTATTCTAGATCCCGGGCGAGAAAGGATCAGAGTTTTCTTGCTAAATTGTTCAGGGTCTTGAAAGCAAGAGCCCATGACTGAAATCATGAAAGTACATTTCATTGGAGTGGATCGTGGAATCGCGACGGGACAGTGAATTCAACGATGTCAAATTCCAACTGAGATGCAGACAAGACTGAAGGCAGCACCTGAAGACAAATGTGTTTTCTTCCCAGTGAAAGGCACTGCTTCACAAAGTGGAACGTATTGAAATAAAGCAGTGACGCTGAATACCTTTGCTGGTTCTTCAACATGTCAATCTTGTTTCCCCCCATCTACACGTCTCCCTTACATATGGAAAAGCTGAGCGGAAGTCGGCGGTGGGTGGGCGCGGTGTTGTAATGGATAACGCATCTGAAATCGAATCGGACGATTGTCGTTTTGAGTTCTACCTCGCTCAATTGCAGCATGTTGTTTTGTTGAAGTCAGACACAACTGGTTTTATAAATATAATGAGGACAAAAAGGAGTTTGTGAAGAGTACAGAGACACCTCAAAAATGTATAAGCCAGTTTCTGTTTGGTGCCGCTCGAGATGGGAGAGATATGAAACCTGTGCATTGTATGAATGCTGACTGTGGGGAAGGACATAGAACATAGAAGAATACCGTGCTGAACAGGCCCTTCGGCCCTCAATAATGGTCTGACGTTTGAATTATTCTCAGCTCGTCTCCCCACACAATCCCTTCATCATCCACGTGCTTTTCCAAGGATTGATTAAATCTCCAGAATGTGGCTGAGTTAACTGTACTGACGGGCAGGGCATTCGCGTCCTTACCACGCACTCAGTAAAGAAACTGTCTCTGACATCTATCTTAAATCTGTCACATCTCAATTTGTCGTTACATGCCCTTGTACAAGCTGACGTCATCATGCTAGAAAAAAATCTTTCATGTATACCCCATCTAATACTCTGATCATCTTGAATTTCGCTAACAAATCCCCTCTAAGCCTTCTTCTTTCCAATGAGAACAGACCCAAATCTCTCAACCTTTCTTCATTAGAACTTCTCTCCAGACCAGGCAATATACTGGTAAATCTCCTCTGCACCTTTTTCAATGCTTTCACATCCTTCCCGAAATACGGCGATCAGAACTGTACACAATACTTGAAGTGCCGCCGCACTAGCACTTTGTATAATTGCAGCATGATATTGTGGCTCCGGAACTCAATCCCTCTACAAATGAAACCTAACACACTGTATGTCTTCTCAACGGTACTATCACTCTGGGTGGCAACTTTCAAGGATCTATGTACATGGCCTCCACGATCACTCGTCACATCCACACTAGCAAAGTCTTTCCATTTACCCAATACTCTGCCTTCCTGTTATTCTTCTCAAAGTACATTACCTCACATTTAGCTGCATTTAACTCAATTTGCCAACTCTCACCCCAATGCTGCAGTTTATTCAAGTCCCCCTGCAACTTGTAACATTCCTCCAAACTGTCCAATACTCCTCCACTTGTGTCATCTGCAAATTTGTTAATTTAGCTACCCTTTGCCTGCGTCTAACTCATTTATAAAAATGACAAACAGCAATTGACCCAAAACAGATCCTTGTGACATACCACTAGTAACTGGACTCCAGGTTGAATATTTTCCATCAATCGCCACTCGCTGCGTTCTTTCAGAGAGCCAGTTTCTAATCCAAATTGCTAAGTCACCCTCAATCCCATGCCTCTGCATTTTCTCAAAAACCTACCATGTGGAAATTTATCAGAGGCTTTACTGAAGTCCATGTATACCACCTCAATTGCTCTACACGCATTGACATGCTTGGTCACGTTATCAAAAAACTCAATGAGGTTTGTGAGGCACTACTTGCCATTGATGAAACCATGTTGACTCTCTGAAATCAAATTGTTGCTTTCTAGATGCTTATACATCTTATCTTTTATAATCCTTTCTAAAACCTTTCTGACAACTGAGGAAGTGCTGGATATCTTGAAACAGTTAAAGGTCGGTAAATCCCCATGACCTGATGACGTGTACCCGAGAACTCTGTGGGGAGCTAGAGAAGTGATTGCTGGTCTTCGAGCTGAGATATTTGTATCATCGATAGTCACAGGTGAGGTGCCGGAAGACTGGAGATTGGCAAACGTGGTGCCACTGTTTAAGAAGGGTGGTAAGGACAAGCCAGGGAACTATAGATGAGTGAGCCTGACCTCGGTGGTGGGCAAGTTGTTGGAGCGAATCCTGAGGGACAGGGTGTACATGTATTTGGAAAGGCAAGGACTGATTCGGGATAGTCAACATGGCTCTATGCGTCGAAAATCGGATCTCACAAACTTGATTGAGTTTTTTGAAGAAGTAACAAAGAAGATTGATGAGGGCAGAGCAGTAGATGTGATCCATATGGACTTCAGTAATGCGTTCGACAAGGTTCCTCATGGGACACTGATTAGCAAGGTTAGATCTCAAGGAATATAGGGAGAACGAGCCATTTGGATACAAAACTGGCTCGAATGTAGAAGAAAGAGGGTGGTGGTTGAGGGTTGATTTTCAGACTGGAGGCCTGTGACCAGTGGAGTACCACAAGGGTCGGTGCTGGGCCCTCTACTTTTTGTCATTTACATAAATGATTTTGATGCGAATAAGAGGTACAGTTAGTAAGTTTGCAGGTGACACCAAAATTGGAGATGTAGTGGACAGCGAAGAGGGTTACCTCAGCTGACAACTGAGGGGCCAATGGGCTGAGAAGTGGCAGATGGAGTTTAATTCAGATAAATGCGAAGTGTTGCATTTTGGAAAGCAAGTCTTTGCAGGACTTATACACTTAATGGTAAGGTCCTAGGGAGTGTTGTTGAACAAAGAGACGTTGGAGTGCAGGTTCATAGCTCCTTGAAAGTGGAGTCGCAGGTAGATTGGATAGTGAAGAAGGCGTTTGGTATGCTTTCCTTTATTGGTCAGAATATTGAGTTTAGGAGTTGGGAGGTCATCTTGCGGCTGTACAGGACATTGTTTAGGCCACTGTTGGAATATTGCATGCAATTCTGGTCTCCGTCCTATCAGAAAGATGCTGTGAAACTTGAAAGAGTTAAAAAAAGATTTACAAGGATGTTATCAGGGCTGGACGTTCTGAGCTGCAGGGCGAGGCTGACCAGGCTGCAGCTGTTTTCCCTGGAGCGTCGGAGGCTGAGGGGTGACCTTATAGATGTTTACAAAATTATGAGTGGCATGGATAAGATAAATAGACAAAGTATTTTCCCTGGGGTGGGGGAGTCCAGAACGAGAGGGCATAGGTTTCGGGTGAGAGGGGAAAGATATAAAAGAGACCTCAGGGGCAACTTTTTCACGCAGAGACTGGTACATGTATGGAATGAGCTGCCAGTGCATGTGGTGGAGGTTGGTGCAATTGCAATATTTAAGAGGCATTTGGATGGGTATATGAATAGGAACAGTTTGGAGGGATATGGGCCGGGTGCTGGCAGGTGGGACGAGATTGGGTTGGGATATCTAGTCGGCATGGACGGGTTGGACCAAGGGTCTGTTTACATGCTTTACATCTTTATGATTCTATGACTCCAAGTAAGGCTCACTGTTCTACAATTACCTGGGTCATCTCTACTGCCCTTCTTCAACAAGGGCACGACATTTGCTGTCTTGCAGTCCTCTGGTAATTAACCTGTGGACAATGACTACTCAGAAATCAAAGCCAAATTCTCTGGCATCTCCTCCCTAGCTTCCCAGAGGATCCTTGCATAACTCCCAATCGGCCCAGGGGATTGGCTTACTTTCACTCCGTCTGGAATACCCTCCCTCAGTGCTGACACTGTCACAAAGAGCACTTATTCAGAACTGACCATGAGTGTGTGGTGGATCCTTGAATTTGACCCGTTGCAATGAGACACTGAATCAATGTTGGCCTTCTGGCTAATAAATACTGCCTCGAAATTGAACATTTGAAATTAATATCTCCCTCAGGACTGAAATTTGGAAAGTGCAGCACTTTCTCAGTACATGATAAAGTGCTGATAACGCTCACAGAGCTGCAGAATATCGGAATAATGAGGTACTGGTTTAGTATTGTCATCCAACAACTCCTTCAATTGGACTCTCTCATACGTTTGGAATAGCTGACGACTGACGTTGTAATTTTGTGTCACTCCCTAATAGTAAACCTGTTAGAATGAGGCATTGCCTGAGAATTGACTCTCCGACAATAATTCATTACCACATTTCTTGTCATGTGACAGTGCTGCAAAGCCTCCGTACTGACCCTCTAATCGCGCTGGAATACCTCAGTACTACCTGAGAATTGCCTCTCTGCTTTGGATTATCTCGAGTTAGTCCCCCTCCTGCAGAAGAAGTCAGCAACGACACTCGTGCTGACCGTTACTCCCATATTCTGCAAGAGGAACATTCAAATATCCTAACCGCTATTCCCATATTGTAAACTCAAAAGGGACTGTAGAAAAATAAAGAATAAAAAGAAAAGCTTACCAATCGGGTGCACAAAGCATTTCGTTTTCTTACAGGATGAGGATGGGAGGGTGACACAACCTAAGTAGTGTTTCAGGTAACGCAAACACACAAAAAATTACATCACTTACTCTGCTGTCCGAGGTCCACTCCTGGTCCACGTGCACTCCGCCTAAATGAGTTTTTTTTTAAAGTTAGTGACTCCCCTCCACATCAGCTCCCTGAACGATGCTCTCGCTCTTGCTGATACTGAAACAAACATGGATTGCCCTGATGTACAAGGTAAGTTTTTGTTTAAAACATATTTACCAACCCGTCAGCCAGCTGATCGACGTACCCACTTTGCCTGCTGCTGCTTCTTAACAAAATAAACAGTTTGCGGTATAACTGATTTGAATCGTTCTCTGTGGTGTTCCTATATGCCATCCCGTGTTCGACACAACATTTGTTCTCTGAGTATCTGCGCTCAACCCTTTTCTCTTTTACTCTCACACTCCGTCTTCAGCTTATTTCCTACTTTCCATTATCATCAACTCCGCGTTTACCCATCTCTTTCCATTTGCTGTTCCACAACTGTAATTGTGTTAGTTGCTTTTGAAATTAATTCAGATTAATATTTTAAACATTTCTTGTTGTGATGAGCTCCACACACCAGGTATACAAAGGAATGATATTTCTCTTTGTTTAACTATTGTATTTATGAGGAACTATTTGTGATCATGGCCCTTCTTTCACGATCTAACCGTCAAGTAGAACTCACGGTGGCACCGCAGTTAGCACTGCTGCCTCACAGCGCCAGAGACCCGGGTTCAATTCCCGCCTTAGGCGACTGACTGTGTGGCGTTTGCACGTTCTCCCCGTGTCTGCGTGGGTTTTCTTCGGGTGCTCTAGTTTCCTCCCACAATCACAAAGATGTGCAGGTCAGGTGAATTGGCCATGCTAAATGTAGGGGTATGGGTGGGTTGCGCTTCGGCGGGGCGGTGTGGACGTGTTGGGCCGAAGGGCCTGTTTCCACACTGTAAGTAATCTAATTAAAATTGTCCACAAAGCCCAACAGGGTAGTGTGGGCATAAAAGTAAAGCTATTAAAATCCACGCTGACATTTCAATTTGCATCTAAAATTGACTCGATGTCAAGAAGCCATCAAAGGGTTTTTTTAACCTGTGACAGAATTATTGTTTCGAGTGATGTTACACTGGGCTTATCCCTGGCTTCATCATTCCTGAATCATATCCTTGATACAGATGAAATATAGGGTCATGAATAAAAAAATTCAGATGACACTGGAAATCAGCGCGTGTTTGATGGAGATTAGATTTCAGTGTGGAAACAGGCCCTTCGGCCCAAAAAGCCCACACCGACCCGCCAAAGCACAACGCACCCATACATTGACCCCTTACCTAACACAATGGGCAAATTAACATGGCCAATTCACCTGACCTGCACATCTTTGAACTGTGGGAGGAAACCCGCACAGACCATACAAACTCCACACAGTCAGTCTCCTGAGGCGGGGATTGGACATGGGTCTTTGGTGCTGTGAGGCAACAGTGCTAACCACTGTGCTACCGTGTCGCCCACTTTTAGCAATGTAACGGTGTAACGATGAACTAGTCAGGACATGAGTAATAGGAGCCAGACTGGATCACTCGGGCTGTGGACCCTGCTCCATCATCTGATACCTTTACGACTAAAATCATTAGCTTTCCTTTTTAATGAAACATCTGTTCCTGAGCCGTCGTTATTTTCAATATCCCAGCCTGCACTGCAATTTTGCTGAACACTCACAATCCTTTAAGATAAATGTTTCTCATCTCTGTTGTAAACCAAGTCTCAATTGGAAAACAGACTTTCCTTCTTTGAGATCCTCCCACAACAGAATACATACTTTCAGCGGCTAACTTATCAAGTTCCATCAAACTTTTCCCAATGTTTTTATGAGATGAACATTCATATACCTAAACGACAATAAATGAAAACCTCATTTTCCCTCATATAGTAATCCTTTCATCCTTCAGAGCCATTTTGATTTGTTTCAAATGCAAGTATCGGTCGATTTAAGGTTGGAGGTTAGAAGTCCTGTTTCGATTGTGACAGGACGAATGTTTTGGTAATCAATTACAAGATAGCCCCATTAAACCAGCACTGATATTAATTGTACAGAATACGAGAGCCTTTTTTTAGCGGGAGGAATACCTGAAGTGGAAACAACATCGAAGACTGTAACATTTAGGAGCCGAAATTTGGCCTTTCGGTCCATCGAGTCTGAATATCCATTCTTTTATTACTGATAAGTTTCTCAACTCCATTCTCCTTCGCTCTCTTCCTAAGCCTTGGTCCCATTGATATACAAGAAACTATATACCTCAGTCTTAAACATACTCATTGACATAGCCTCCGCAACCTTCTGTGACAATCAGATCTATAGATTCACTGCACTCTGAATGAAGATATTTCTCCTTACCTAATTTCCAAAATGTCTACCCTTTACTCAAATGCGATGCCCTCGCATTGTTGGCTCTCCTACTTTTGGAAACATTTTTCAAACATCTGTTCTGTACACGCCATTCAGTATTTGATATGTTTCAATAAGGTCACCCCAACCTCATGCTTCCAAGGTCAAAGAAGTATAAACACTGAGACCTCAAGTGTTACTCATGTGTAAAGATTTTTATTCCTCGCGCTATTCTTATGATCACCCTCTGAACATGCTCCAGGGCCAGTACTACCTTCTGAGATATGGCTCACAAAACTGCGCACATTGCTCCAAACGTGGTCTGAAAAAATCCTTAAAGAGCCTCTGAAGTTCATCCTTCCTTTTAATTAGCGAACGGGAGGACTGTAGATGGCAGAGGTCAGAGTCGAGGGTTTGGTGCTGGAAAAGCACAGTCGGTCCGGTACCATTCAAAAAGCAGGAAAATCGGTGTTTCGGGCAAAGACAAGTCATTCGGAATTAGCTTTCATTCTTTTATAGTCAAGTTCTATCAAAATAAATGGCAAAATTGCATTTACCTTCTTAACAGCTGATTCAAGCTGTAAGTTTGACTTGAGACAATTCTGATCTGGAACGCCCACTTATTTTTATACTTCAGACTTCGGAACTTTCTCCCTATTTAGACCATTATTCATGCTCCTATTCTTCCTACCAAAGTGCACGGTCTCACTTTCAAACGTTGCACAGCACTTCTTTGCCCACTCTCCGAAACTGCCCAAAACCTTTTGCGGCCTGCCCGACTCCTCAAGGCTATCTGTTCTCCATCCATATTTGTATCCTCTGCAATTTTAGCCAGAATGCTCTTAGTTCCTTCATTTCGTTCGTAACGTATAAAGTGAAAAGTTGTCTTTCCAACACTGAGCCTTGCCGAACGTCACTTTTCACTGGCTGCCGTACTGAGAAGGACACTTCTCTCGCCTTTCTCTGCTTTGTGCCGGACAGCTGAGGTTCTACCATGTTAGCACTTTGCCTCGAACCATGGGGCTTTATCTCACTCATTAGCCTCCTGTACAACACCTTTCAAAGGCCTTGTTGATGTCCAGGTAGAAAACACCTTTTGGCTCTCCTTGGTCTAACATGCTTTTTAATTTTTCAAAGAACCATATTCGATTTGTCACGCATTACTTTCCATTAATGACACCATGCAGACTTTGTTTATTTTGTCGTAACACATCCAAGTATACAGAAATCCCATCCTATCCAATGGATTCCAAGGATCTTAGCCAGGTCCTACGTTAGACAATTCAGTCTGACATTTTCCGTCTTTTGCTTTATTCCCATTTTAAACCAGGCTGTGGGACCCTCCCTGATTCTAACGATTCCATAATCTTCACGGGTTTATATCAGCGATCAGCAATATATGACTACTAGTGTGCAGATCCTGCCCAGGGAGATGTACCCAGTCCACATCAAGCCGTGCAGCCTGAGCATGCAGTCTCCTGCCTTCCAGAATTTCCACAGCATATTTTAACTTGCCGTGACACTGTCTTAATATGACATTTGGCACAGGCACAACACTAGGCTGGTAGATTACACCATGCAGCAGTGATCAAAAGTCTTCAAGTAATAGACAGCAGTGAAATTCATAGGAGAACTGTCATTCGGGCACTGGAGTTTCGTACAATAGTTTTCAATGGATTGTCCTTTAATTGATCACTTTAAATGATTACTTCGCATATTTTTCACTGTTGATTTGCAGTGGACATTTCAGTCAGTTTATATAAATATCGTCCGTTCTCTCCTAATGCCGGTGCATTTGGCTTTGTTTCAGTTTGGGATTGTTGTTTGTGTTTGGAATGGTCATAATCAAACTTCATAGTAACTTTAAATTCCTTGATATCACCGTTTAAACGTAGGGTCCGTTTTTTGCTCCTTACAACATTACTCATTTACTGCGTTTAATTACACAATGCCGGACAAACGATAGGTACATCTTTGTTATGCTGTTCAGTTGTTATCACTACTGCCTTACAGCGCCAGAAAACCGGGTCTGCTTTCAACTTCTGTGTGGGCTTTGTACTTTCTCCTCCTGTCTGCTTGGTTTCCTGTCTGCGCTTCAGTTTCTTCCCACAAACCAATGACATGCAGGTTGGTGAATGGGCCATGCTAAATTGTCCAGTGTTCAGCGATGTGTCAGTTATGGGCATGAGTCAGGGATAAATGTTGAGTAATTAGGTATGCGAAAAGAGCTGTGTAAGTTAATCTTCAGCCGGTCAGTAAATACTTGTTGGATTAAGTAGCCTGTATCCACACTGCAGTGATTCTATAATAATTTGTATCCCTCGGCAATTGTACTATGTGTTCTGTTGAAAATCACTTACAAAAACATAAGACACGTTTGTCTGAAAGAGCTCTGTTGCACATGTAGTTCCCCCAGAAGTTTTGAATTTTGAAGATCTCAAAATTTGTCGGTCCACACAGAGTGACAGACCTGCTGAATTCTTACAAGGCTTTTCTGCTTGTCTTTCCCGACATTGCACTAACACCAAAACGCTATTAGGAGGTTTAAAAACTATTCCCTATTCACTCTCTCTTCCATCAATTTTGATTCCCCTCTAAGAGTTTGAAGTTTGTCACCACTGCTTTTGCTTTTCCATAAAGCGTAGTTACGACACTAGTTTTCATTTTACATCTGTCTATCGACAAGATTATATCCACTGGACTATAGATAACCATCGTTGATGACCGGGTTGCCCTGTCTACCTGATGGTTATAAGTTCTTGCATTATTTCTTTCGTTCTTTAGCTCTTTCTTTCTTTCTTTCTTTCTTACTCCTTCTTTCTCTGTTTCTTTCCTTATTTCATTCTTTCTCTTTCTTCTCCCTTTCATTATTTCTTTCTTCCTTCATTTTTTCTTCTTTTCTTTCTTCTTTCCTTCCTACCTCCCTTTCGTTCTGACTTTCTTTATTACTTTTCTTTCTCTCTTTCTTTCTTTCTTAATTTTTTGATATTTTTCTTTTTCTTTTTCTTTCTTTTTCTTTCTGTATTTCTTTCTAACCTTCTTTCTTTCGCTCGTTCTTTCTCTTTTTCATTCATTCTTACGTTCTTTTTTCTTTCTTCTTTTTTTCGTTCTTTCTTCCTTTCTTCCTTTCATCCTTTCTTTCTTCCTTTCTTTCCTTCTTTCTTCCTTTCCTCCTTTCTTTCACTGTTTATTCCTGAGACGACGACACTATACACTTTGTCACACACACACGCACAAGCACAAAATCTCACACACTCTCATGCCCTCACACATTCATACAGAACCTCTCTCATACACACGGTCTCTGTCAGATACACAATACAACCGCTACACTCACACAACGCACATTTTCCTGGACGAGTTAACACAGTGTGATACTCTCGCATATGCTCTGCCAAACATGCACACATGCAAACACACACTCTCTAATGTAACTCAAATTCACACACTCACAGGCTCACACTTACTCTCTCTCTCTCTCTCTCATGCCCACACGCACACATCTTAGTCTAATGGTTGAATGTTCATGTGCAGAATAATATTTGCAGACACGTCACATTTTGCTGAAAAGCATCGAACCGAGAGACAATCAATGCAGGCAGACAAACCATATAAGATATGATCAATTCTTACTTTGGATATAGAACCATTCTGAACCTAGATTGATGACACACAGACACTAACCTTTCACGTTGAATGTGTTGTCCTAGCTGAGATGTCAACGTTTTTATATAACATTAGGTTGTCTCGAGAATGTGACTTAAAATTAGTCATTAGAATTTAGATATTATTGAACCGAAGCCTGCAACCTATTCTAAACGATGAAAGACTTATCAGCGATCTAGGTTTGTTCAATAAATAATTTCAGTTGCATGACACTGTAATATTTTGTTATAAAATCGATATCTTGTCATCCTAATCAAGAGTTAGCTCGTGAAGGAGCGGCACTCTGAAAGCTAGTGCTTCCAAACAAATCTGTTGAACTATTACATGGCGTTGTGTGATTTCTACCGTTGTCCACCTCGGGTCAAATCCATCTCTTGGGAATTGACACCTCAATGGCCAGAGGGTTCCAAAAATTCTCCTGTCCCGGAAAATAACATCACAATAGCATAGAAGCCTCCACAGAGAACAGACGGACAGACATGACAAAGTGTCTGAGATTGCAGTGGTGGAGTCAACATAATTTCACTTGGAATAAATCTGAAGTAGAAACTGTCAACTTTATCTCAAACTCTGTTCTCCCTTTGTCTATACGAAGAGATTGAAGATATTTCAAGCTGCTTCTAAATTGCTCACTTATGTAATGTTGATATGTCAATCGTGTTGTGATGTTATGCAATACATTGTTGATGGAACAGGTGGGTGAATTTTAACGCGGGATCTTGCTGTGTAATGTTCCTTCAACATGCTCTCGGTCACTCTTCAACTAATCTTGTCTCTCCTTTATCCAGAGCAACGTTTCTTGAGGAAGTTGCAAAGTGAAATGATAAAAAAGGGAAAGCCGTGGCAAGAACAATCTTCGCAGGGGGAGAAATGTCCTGAAGCTTGAGGCCTTGTCAACAGGCTGCACCACGTGGGGTCCCATGTGAGTTGTGTGTTTATGTATCCCAAGGTTTAATCTCCTCTGTGGGATCCTGGGTTTCGAAGCCTTATTTTAGCAGACTCCTGATTGATTGTGGCCATGCATTTTAAAAAGAATTTTGACACCTGTCAACGCGGGCTTGGGGTTTGATACAAATATATCAATCTCCATTGACTGTCTCACACACAGGACTCCCCGAGGAGGACATTTTAACCTCTATAAGGAAATCTCTCAAAATTATTATTGCAATGTCAGATGATTTGTGAGATGTGTATCGGCCAGGATGATTGAATTTGATGATTGGATAAGTTAAACACAGGTTGCCGATTTCAATTCGGTGAGTGTCTGGAGGGGTCTCTCTCTATCTCTCTCTCTTTCTCTTTCTCTGCTCCCTCTTTTGAACCCTCTCCAGTTGTCTATTATTGGTTTTTGAAACAATAAAATAGTTTCACACACAGCAATGTGATTCGTGGGTTGTTTGACGTGGGAGGGGATGGAAATATATGACAGCAGAAGATTATTGTTTGTTGGTCAAATGGGTTGCAAAACACGAAAGATGTAGACAAAAAGAGAGAGTGTGACTTGGAATGAGAGAGCGATCGAGGAATAAAATGTGTCTTGGTAGCTGCACTCTAAAGTGGAGACAGCAGCTGCTCGAGGGTTTGGGGAAGAGAACGGCTGTGTGCAATATCCTATCACAGCCCAATTCCAATCACTTCCTTCTAGAATGTGACAGCTGCAAAAAACAAATCCTTAAAGAGAGTAGGTGATATCCTTTAAACAAATGTCCCAATTAATCCACAGCCTAATGTTCGATATGACGTGGAGTTTGAACAAATAATGCAGCAGGAAAGTAATGCCCTGTGGGATCGCAATCTGCATCTATGGCCCGCGCGATGACCTGTCGTCGTTGGCAATGCGGATGGTAGCGGTGTGGTTACATGGAACATAGAACAGTACAGCAAAGTACAAGCGCCTCAGTCCTTAATGTTGTGCCGATCTTTTATCCTAATCTAAGATAAAACTAACCTACATTCACTTTATGTTATTATCTTCCATGTGCCTAAACAAGAGTCGCTGAAATGTCTCGAATGTATCTGTCTCAACTGCCACCACTGCCGTTGCATTCCACGCACCCAACACTCCCTCTCCAAACAACATACTTCCGGCATCTTCTGCAGTGTTCCTCCAATCAATTTAAAATTATGCCCGGTCGTAATAGCCATTTCTGGCGTGGGAAAAAGTGTCTGACTATCCACACTATCTAGGTATCTCATCATCCTATATATCTTTATCAAGTCACTTCTCATCCATCTACGCTGCAGTGATGAAAGCCTTTGATCCCAAACACTTTCTTCAGACGGTTTGCCTTCCAGTCCAGTTCTCATGCTGGCAAATCTCTTCTGCACCCTCTCTAAAGCTTCCACATTCTTCCTATAATGAAGCAAGCAGAACTGAACACAATAGTCCAAGCATGGGCTCACCAGGGCTTTGAAGAGCTGCAGCATAATGTCAGAGCTCTTATACACAATCCTCCGCTAATGACAGCCAATACACCATATGCTCTCTGAAAAACCCAATCACCTTGATTGACAACATTAAGGGAGCTGTGGACGTGGACCCCAAGATCCCTCAGTTCCTCCACACTGCCAAGATACCAGCCTTTAAAACTGCATTCTGTATTCGAAATCAATCTTTTATAATGGTTCACTTTTAACTTTTCCCGGTTGAACTCCATCTCCAACTTATCAGTTTGTTCTGCATCCTGTCAATGTCACACTGCAACCTTCACCAACGCTATCCACGATGCCACCAAGCTACTTGTCACTGGCAAACTAACTAACGCAAATTTCCACTTCCTCATCCTAATCTTTCATAAAAATCACAAAGTCTGCAGGTCCCATAGTCGATCCTTGCAGAACACCGCGAGTATTAGATTTCACTATCACCCTCTGTCGTCTATGTACCCGGCAATTCTGCCCGCAGATAGCAAAATTTCCTTGCGTCCCATGACTCCTTACTTTCTGAATGCACCTACCATGGCAAAAGGCACCAAAAGCCTTGTTGAAAACCATGTACACCACATCTAATGCTCTACCTTCATTCATGTGTTTTATCACATCGTCATGGAATTCAATAAGTTTGGTGAGGCATGTTGAAAATCAACTCCAATGCACCACAGTCCAAGACCCTTTCCGTTCTCCTGGCCCCTGCGGGTCTGTTATGGGCATTATCAGGGGTAAATGCTGAGTAATTCGGTATGTGAAAAGAGATGAGCGGATTACTCTTTGAACTTAGTGTGGACTTGTTGGATCAAGTGGCCTTTTTCCACACTGTATGGATTCTTTAACAGTTTGTATCCCTCGTCAATTGTACTATTTGTTTTTTCTCTGAAAATCACTCGCAAAAACAGAATATACGTTTGTCTACAAGAGCTCTGTTGCAAGTGATTCCTGAAAATATTTGAGTTTTGAAGGTCTCAAAATTTGTCAGTCCACACATAGTGTGAGACCTGCCGAATTCTGAGAGGGATTTTTTGTATTTCTTTCCTGATTCCTGACCTAACAACAAAAAGCCGTAAGGGGGTTTTCAAACTGTTCCGTCTTACTCTCTCTTCAATTGAGTCTAATTCCAGGCTAAGATTTTGAAGTTTGTTACCACTACCTATGTCTTTCGATGGAACGGATTGATGAGACTAGATTTCCTTTTGTGTCTGTCCGCAAAATGTTCTCCGCTGGATTATTGATATCCACCGTTGATGACCTTGTTGCCCTGGCTACCTGATGGTGACATGTAATCATTTGCCTCTGTGTTACTCGATCTTTGGTGCAAATGCTTTGCACTTTAACATTTAAAAAAAAGCACGGTGTCGCAGTGGTACCTCATGATATCAGAGACCTTGGATCAATTCCAGCATCTGGCAGCTATCAGTGTGGAGTTTGTGCATTGTCCCGTGCCTGCATGGGTTGGCTCCGGATTCCTCCCACAATGCACAGATTTGTAGGTTAGAGTGGATTGGCCATGCTAAATAGTCCACAGTGTTAGGTGCATTAGTCAGAGGGAAACAGGTCTAGGTGGATTACACTTCGGAGGATTGGAGTGGACTCGTTGGGCCGAAGGGCCTGTTTCCATACTGTCAGGAATATAATCTATTGAAACCTGTGAATTCATCTTCAGTTTGTTCTCGAAGGAACTGTCCCTGCACATAATCTCACTCTGTTCTCCTCGCAACTGTCTGAAAACCCAAACTCCACATACTGTGAATTCATCCCCTCGCTATTCTCCTAACAATGTACTGTGAAGCAAACCCCGTTCTGTTCCCTTAGCAAAAGCCTGTGTCTCCCGCCCTAAACTCCCAAACTCGCCATTCTCTTCCTGGGAATCGAATGCGGGACATGGCAATATGAGCAGAATTTCCTAACGATGAGAGCAGCAGTGATTACTGCAGGAGTGCCATGCACGGGTGGGTCAACAGCCCTCAAGCTTCTTGCATGTTCTCGAGGCAAAAAAAAACCGCTGAACGATTGTCATCCCATTTTCTATGTCTTGAACTTGTCTGCCTTAGAAATACAAATTTACAGCTGAATAACTCTGAAGATGATGTGGGTTTCTGACTCTGTGAATCCTTTTAGTGACTTCCAAATTCAACCACCAGCTGGCTGAAAAGGTTTCCTGACAACCACCTGATGAAGGAGCAGCGTTCTGAAAGCTAGTGCATCCAAATAAAGCTGTTGGACTATACTCTGGCATTATGTGATTTTTGACTTCCTCTATATCAACAGCATATCAGCAATAAAGGAGTCTTTTTTTCTGACCGGGAATTGAACTCGGGTCACAAAGCCACAAGCGCCGAATACCAACTATTGCACCACCAGGGATGCCACAAGGAACATTGCATCGTTTCTCCTGACGCAGCCTTTGAGGTTTGTTTCACTGCAGTTAAGATTCTCCTCCAAAATGATTGAGTCTTCGAGGTTTACAGAACGGGAAAAGTCATATCATCCCTGTTTTCCAAACCTGTCTGTAGCCTGATGCAGTCTGACTTTCCAAATGTTCACCACAATGATAAGTTCCCTGTAACGTTTTAATCTAAAGCTGCACAATGAATGGGACTGAAGTTTCATACGGCAAATTTGTGCTCACTCCCACTCGATGAATTGAACCTCATTTTCACCCATAGACGGAAACAATTTGACACATTCCCCCGAGATTGTCAGAGGTCACATGAGAGACCAACTTTCAGAAAGTAGGATTTCACTCATTTGTCTTATTTTATCCCATTTCAAACTTCAAAACAAGAGTGTGGTTACTGCAGGGAAATAACTCATATAGGCACTCACCTGTGCGTGTTTCTTCCTCATGGATTCCCCCCAATATGCAGTTTATACTGCCTCACCTCGAAATTAGAACATTCCACACGTCTGCTGCTTCCTCTCCATCCAAATTACTCAAATTAGTGGAAAATCAAACAGGAAAGCTTCAACAGCATTTTAGGTTTACACCGCCAGTGTTTTAACCGCTGAGCGACGGACCCAATACATTACCATCTGAGAGAGAAGGTCTCATGCATTAGAACGTGCAAGGTAATAGGTGCAAGGTAATAGGTGAATGGATATCCTATGTCTCATAAACCAAGCCATGATAATAAAACTGAGACAGAGCCGAGTGGACCATACACAGGCAAATGAGAGAATGCATTGCTGAAGCAGATAGTGACCAGAATCATGTAAACAGAGATATCCCGGGTACTTCGGTCATATGGATTCAGAGCTTTCACTCTTATGGCTAACATTTACAGTGAATAATATGAATTACTCATTAGAAGCGGTATGGTGCTGTGTACCAGTCAGAATCGCTTCCCTGCATGTTACAATCCCACATCACTCATGCCAGCTGATAATGCCTGACGTGCGGTCAGTTCTAAACAACAAAAAAAGTCAGTAAAAGAGAAAGGCGATAGTTGCTTGTGATTGATGACTATGGGATGAGTGGAGCCAGGTTCAATGTGGCTGCTTTTTACCCTGATGTACAATTCACTCGGATCAATCGTTCACGTTGACTGTTCTTTGTGTTTTGTCCTTTGCACATCTTATAATGGATCAGTCCCCAGAGCGGATCCATTCAGTTCTAATTTGACAAACGTCACACAGTTCAGTTCTGCAGATTCATATGAATCGATTTAATTTTAGAAGCAGAAATAGGCCATTCATCCCAAGTCTGTTCCGCCATTCAATGAGCTCGTGAGTGTTTTGACAATCCAGAACTGTCGTCTTGCCTTTCTTCATAAGCCTTCATGTCTTTACCGTTTACAACCTTGAGGGTCTCAGCCTCGCATATACTGAACGACAGTGACCTGACAGCCCATGTACAGAATTCCACCGGAATTGCAGAAGTTTAGAACAATGGTGTGTCTAACTGTCATCTGGAAAGAACAGACATTGGACTGGAGGGAGGGGAGAGGTCATGGTGGGAGACACTGCAGCAGGTAAACTAAAAGAAAGGGAAGGAATCGATATGGCAGTGGGTCCATAATCACACTGGTGTTCTTCCATTCTCACATTCCAATCACTTAATCAACAGTATTAGCATTCTTCCTCCGGCAGCAGACCACCTCCTCTTCGCACTTTTGCACAAATACTGCCACCTCCACACTTCACATCCGCTCTGATGAAGTATCACTCAGACTGAAAATAGTCGCTTGCTTTCTCTCCATGCCGGGAATCATAATCCGTTGTGATTTCCAACATTTTTTTGCTTTCAGGACTGATTCCAACATCCACAGTGATTTGCTCCCAAATTCTTTCTCATCTCTGTCTTTAATGTGAAATACTCATTCTGATATTAGGCTCTCTGCTACTCGGCTCTCCGAGGAGGGAATCAAACTTTCTACATGCATGAAGTGAACTCTGCAAATAACATGTATATTTCAAAAAGGAGTATTTTTGTTGTTGTTATACTGTGTCGGAGCATGCCAAGGCAATGCAATTCAGCATGATCTCCATTTACTTTCATCTCTGATTTGAAACTCTCACAGAGTCTGATAGAGCTGCTCCCTTTGATGTTTATAATGTCAGGTATTCATGTTCGTTTTTCAGAGTTTTTCCTCTGGCAATAAATCCTCATTCCCTGACTGGGAATCAAACCCAGGAATCAACAGTGAGAGGGCTGAATCCCAACAAATAGAGCATCAAAGAATGTGTGTACAATGCTGGTAACGTTGTTCTTGACAATGCTTTTGGCTTTTCTTTCAGTTGCAAAATGATTGAGTCACTGACCTTTAACAGCAATGGGACAGTCCCTTCGACCCATTATATGAATGCCTTTCATCAAGGATTGCAAGATGAAACCCAACTTCCAACTTGGCCTCGTGTTTTCTAATATTTTAAGTGCTCATCTAAATAGTTATTTGATGTCTTGAGTGCTTCGATGGAGCAAAAATTGAAGACTTTTCTGAAAGCCAAAATCTTTCTTAGAGCCATGTGCCAGTGTTCCTCATCATGCCATCGATCGGAGTTCAACTCCTTCATGGTACTCGTTTGCAATTTCTCTGTTCATCTGCGCTGGGTCTCCTCAGAGTAAACCATGACTAGTATGTCTTTTGAATAGCAATGCAGAACGTCTATAGCGACTTTACGATTTTTGTTTCCTTGAGACAGGCAAGAAGGGGTACGATTAAGGGGCCTTGGATGACGATACTACAGTTTCTCGTCAAGAGGAAGAAGGGAGCTTATGTAAGGTGGAGGAAGCAATGGTATAACACAACCTCAGATGATGTCAAGCTTGCAAGAAAGTAGTTCAGAAGTGGACTGAGGAGAGCGAGGAGGTGGCACGAACAAAACTTGCCAGAAAGGATCAGGGAGAACCCAAATGCATTTTAGCCATACGTAAGGAATACGAGAATAATCAGGTAGAAGATAGGATTTGTCAAGGATGACGTAGGGAACTTTCTCGTGGAGTCTGTGCAGAGAGGGGAAGCCCGAATGAGTTTCTCGCTTTGGTCTTTAACAACGAAGGGGAAGTTGTTGTGAATGAGAATTTGAGGAGTAGGAAACTGGCTTGAACAGATCAAGACTAACAAAGTTGATGTGCCGGACATTTTGGCAAACGTTAACATCGATAACCCCCACGCACCCACCCTCCCCCCACCCATCCACTAGGGCCAGATCAGATTTGTCCTCGGATAATCCGGGTTGCGAGAAAGGAGGCTACGAAGCCACTTGCGAAGATCTTTGATTCACCACTCTTCACGGGAATTGCACTGCAGAATTGTAGTGGAGGGAGGAACGAGTGTGATTCCTCTTTTCAAGAAGTCTAATAGGGAGATCACTGGTAATTGCAGGCCAGTAAGTCGTGCGTCTGTGGTCAGCAAGATTTTTGAAATAATTCTGTGGGAAAGGATTTATAACTGTTTTGAAAAGCGTAGCGTGATTAAAGGCAGTCAGCATGGCTTTGTGACGGGCAGGTCACGCATCACATACTTTATTGAGTTCTTTGAGTAGGTGACGAGACATGTCGACGAAAGTCGAGCAATGGATGTGGTGCATATGAACGGCAGCAAGGCATTTAGTAAGGTCCACACGGTCCGCTCATTCGTAAAGTCAGGAGCTATGGGACACTGGGAGACGTGGCTGTCCGGGTCAGAACTGGTTGGCGGACAGAAGGCAGAGAGTGGTTGTAGATGGAAGTTATTCTGCTTTCAGTTATGAGTGGTGTCCCTTAGGGCTGTGCTCCTGGGCCTCTGCTGTTTGCCGTTTTCATAAATGACTTAAATGAGGAGGTTGAGAAGTGGGTTGGTAAGCGTTCCGATGACATAAAGGTTGGTGGTATCTTTGAGAGAATCGAGGACTATTGCAGGCTGCAGCGTGGCATAGACAGGATGCAGAACCGGGCTGAGAAGTGGCTGATGGACTTCAACACGGATAAATGCAAAGTTATGCATTTTGGAAAGTCGAACATAAGTGCTGATTAAAAACAGGATTCTGGGCAGTGTAAAAGAACAGCAGGATCTTGGCGTTAAAGTGCATAGATCCATCAAAGTTGCATCTTTTTGCAAAAAAAGAGCATGAAAGCATGGGAAGGTTTAACGCATGCCCACAGGTGGACTGTTGGAAAGGGTCTGTGGAATGCTACACTAGCCGAATCGCCACTATGTCGGGATGAGATAACACAGTTAGAAAAGTTAGCCTCGCCCGCTAAATATCATCCTGGCAGGCTTGGGACAGATTGTAGCAATGAATGTTTGGGACATGGAATTAAGTATTTAAGTAATAGTTCGTAGAGTCAACCAGATTGAGACGCTTGACATTAAGTATTGAACCAGTATTTAGCAGAGTCAGCTGAAGTCAGGGCACCATTGTAATAGATTGTCCATCTAAATAAAAGACCTACTCATTGAATAATTCTCTGCGTCTCCTGGTGACTCTCTCTATTTTGGCGTAGTGAGCAGAGTCTTGTCGAGACCTACCTGGAAAGAGGACGGCAGTAACACGGCGCTTTTTGGTCAAAAGAGAGCACTCCCGTGACTAAGAGAATGAGGGTACCAAACATAAGAGGTCAGCAGTTTTGCTGTGAATCTGGACTACATTCAGTTGGCTTGTGATGGTCCTTGGGGGCTCAGAGGTGCGAGAACCTGCGGAAGGGTCTCTCCATTCCATGATCCAAAATCGACGCGTAAATTGCAGTTGAAGGAAATGTGGCGAATTTGATAAGAAAACTGGGCAGTGGGGTAAGAAATGAGCAAGAATAGAATGGAGCAATTTCCTGAATAAAAATTACACGTGGTGTTAATAAAAGTCCACTTGGTGTTTGTAAAAGGTCTACGTGGTGTTAGTAAAAAAAAAAATCCATGTAGTGTTAATAAAAGTTCCACGTGGTGAGTATAAGACCCTATAGATGCCACCTCGCCAGAAACAAGGGATTGAGCGCATAAATAAATAAGGGGAAATTGTTTTCCTCAAAGTGCTAATATTTAGAAATCCAGCAGATTTGTAGTGGATTATTAAAATAGTAGAGAATAGTCATAATATTTAAGCATAATTTTGGAAATTAAGACAGGCTTGGCTCGCAGCAAAGCTCTGTCTGAGAGAGAGAGAGAGAAAGAGAGAGAGAGACTATATTTAAGTTAATATGTTCTGGTTTGTATGCATAATTGTTGGTCATTAACAGCTTCTGTTTTGTTTCGCTGGAACTCGAGGTCCGGGGTAAATTGATTTTATTTTGTACTTTAAAAATTTAAGATAGTTCTCTTGAAAGATTTTTCAAGACACTGTTAGCGATTAGTGCATTTTGCAGATGCAGTGCTAGATTGATTTAGGCTGAATGAATGACAATAGGTTGTTGGCATTAACCAGCTACAGTTGAGGACGTTTGGGAATTGATAGATTGTTATAGGACAATTGCAAGTTATAAAGTTAGGGATTACTTATACTTTTGACGAAGCCCTACCAGACTTGAATGCCATGAGAAAGTGATTTGTGACAGCAGAGATAATACCTTAGCTGGACTGAATGCATAAAGCTCGGCAGCTGAGGTACCAAGTAAGACATTTCCAGTGGGAGGAAATGATATTGTAATTCTTTTTTAGGAATGGGAAAAAAGAACTAACGATTTATTGAATAAATGGCCAAACGAAGGTACGTTTGATATACACATGTGCAATAAGATGGAAAGACTAATTACGAACTAAAAGCCGAAAGACAAATCTAAAAATAGGAATGAAAAGAGGGTTCAGGAGGTGGAAATCCGCAAAGTTTTAGGTAAGAGTGAGGAAGTGAAGGTAGCTTATCAGGCATGCGTGTTGACTAGGAAAGCTGCAAAGAACAAGCTGAGCAGATACTGGAAACAGAAAAGCAGGAATCAGCACCCTCATATACCCAGATGTGGAGGAGTTGAATAGACCCCCTTTCTACTCGAATGAAGAGGAATTGAAGAAGTGTCCAGTGAAGAAAAAAACAGGGTAAATAGAGTTGTAAGGGGATGCAATTGCAGAAGACAAAAATGCGCTGAGTAAAAAGACAGAGAGAGAGAGATAGAGAATGTGCTTGTTAGAGCAAATGGAAGCTCTACAGCGAGAGCTAAAAATAAAACTGACGAATGAGGTTAGTGTATCCGTCTGCTAAGGGAAGAAAAAGCAAATGAGGAATACTGGCGACAGGAAAGGGAGTCTGAAGAGTGAAGAACTGAAGGTGATGCAGTGGTTGTGGAAAGTGATGAAGAGAGACAAGGAATGAAAAATACCCCAGCACCTCAAGTTTGGAAGGAATTAGAAAAAGCTTTGGAGGCAGAGTCCAAGGGGGAATTATTGAGATGTAGTGCAGGTAAAGGGAAAATGGGCCAATTGGAAAGGCTGCTAGTGTTGCTTATAAAAGAGGGGAGAAAACTAAAATACATTCGTTGGGGAACTCAGGATCTGGAAGGGCTGAAAGATGCGCTGCCTAGTTTACATGAGGGAACGGGAACGTGCATCGGGTTTTGCAGATGAAACCACAGAGAAATTGTTGGCTATAGGAGACTGGAATGCACTGCTGGTTAGGTAGGTAGGGCTCACGAAGTTAAAGGAAATAAAGGTCCTAGCCTGTTTTAAGAAAATGAGGCCGGCAATCCAATGATTGATAGGCTCCGGTTTGATCGAGTGAGACATAATGGACTGGAAGCCTTAAGATATTGTTCTCCACCAAAATGGGCCACCAGGCGTTAAGAGGGGATCCACAGGGAGAAAGTGAAAACCTGGATGCCTATTTGGAGAAACAATGTGAATAAAATCGAGCCGGGAAACAGAGTAAGACATAGAGACTAACCAGTTGCTGATCATAATATTCTGAAATTCCACCATTGAGGCAATGCCCTTCCATGTCTGATCAAGACTGGATGTGGTGATGGGTCTGACATCAACAGTGAGTCACTAGGAATTTAGACGTCATCTAATAAATTAATTTGAAAGCTTTTCAAACTGAAAAGAGACAGTGTCTGCACAACAGGAGGAGGTGCAAAGGAAGTTAGCGCAATGCAGCTGAAAGAGCTTGAAAAGAATGAAAAAGAGAAGGCTAAGTAGATTTCGCCAGTAAGAACCGACACAGTAATCAACACTGGCTGAGCCAAATGCAGACACAAGGGTTGGCCTTGGAGTTCCTGAGTCTGCCGAGTGCTGCATGGCCAACGATTTGGCCAAACTCTGTAAGCTTAGTTGTTCCAGTTGCTTGTGATAAATGTAAACCACACCAGAAAAATGGCAACCGTCTCGACACAAATTGACTGTGGAAAACCACAGATTTTTGCCCGTTGCTGATGCCAGGTTGCAAGCCCACAGAGCCAGTAAATAGTTCAGAAACTGATATTAACCTTTCTGGTTCCTCTGCCACAAGTTTAAGACTCAAATATTCTACACAGTACATATAAGGATGTGGTCAGTGAAATTTTAAATAAGACATCTTGCGAGCAGAACGTGAGCAAAGAGTCACCAATCATTTCAAGTTCCATTCTGCCTTCTCAGGATAGAAATGTTGAAGACCGTGTAATCAAGAATTACCAAATAAATGGAATTCCTGAAGAAGGGCTTATGCCCGAAACGTCGATTCTCCTGTTCCTTGGATGCTGCCTGACCTGCTGTGCTTTTCCAGCAACACATTTCCGGCTCTGATCTCCAGCATCTGCAGCCCTCACTTTCTCCTCCAAATAGATGGAATATATTGATATACATGTCAGACAGTATTCATTTCATCGGGAGCTTTCAGCTGTCATGTTTTAACCATTGGGATTAAAAATATTTAGACTGGATACTCCATTTTTTTTATTCATTCACAGGATGAGCGCATCGCTGGTCAAGTCAATATTTATCGTTCATTCTTAATTGCTCATATCGCAGGTAAGAGTCAACCACATTTCGGAGGAGCCCCGTAATGATGCCAATTCCTTTAACAAAATTGTGTTCGTGAGCCATGTGCGTTTTTCCAGCAATCCAGAAAGATTCATATGCTATCACTGGACTCTTAATTCCAGAGTTTACTGATTTCAAATTCCACCATCTGCTATGGTGCGATTCGAACACGGGTCGACAGAATATTACTTTGGTTTCAGCGACCTTACCTCCAGCACCAGGCCACTCCCAATGATCTGGCTGCACTCTGCTCTCACAGCCTAATTCCTAATGAATTTTATTTTTTTGCCCGAAACGTCGACTGTCCTGCTGCTCGGATTCTGCCAAACCTGCTGCGCTTTTCGAACACTGCTCTCTCGACTCTCTGCATTAACAATCTAATGATACCACCACGAGGCCATTGCCTCCACTAAAGGCGATTTGTTGAGTGTCCTGCCACTACATGTCAGTATACCAACGGTAGAATAAATTGCAAGGCAATTGAAATCACATGATTTAAATGTTCCTGTTGTGGTTTTAGTTGTAGTACTAAAATGGGTTAAGGCCAACAACAGACATTCGTCATCAAAAACGTATTGACGTGGCTCAGAAGAAAAAAGGGGGAAGAAACAGGGTCTGTTGTGAGTGAACAGATGTACTTAACACCTGATTGACACAAAGATATTTGCCTATTTTTATCTTTACTCACACCCTTAAGGAATATAAACAAGGTTTAGTAAGGACAACATGCAACAATAATGGTTGGAATGAGAATTTGCCAAGAAAGCCCATTTTCGAAGAACATAGCTGTTGTATAAACTAAATACTATAAGTAACCTATATATTCCATAATACTGACGTCAGGCTCAGCAGTCTATAATTACCTGGATTAGCCCCGCTGCCCTCAATAAGCACGGGGGTAACATTAGCATATCTCCAGTCCAGCGAGGACTTATCCATGTTCAAGGATTCTTCAACGATACCTGCAAGTCCCAAGCTATTTCCCCGCCTACTTCCCTCAGTAACCTGGGATAGATTCTATCCCGACGCGGGGACTTGTCCATTTAGTCTTGACGAGAATATCGAACATTTCCACCGTCCTTATGCCCAAGAGTAAGCAAGCATAAATCTCTGACTTGAAAATCACTCATGTCCCTTTCCTCGGTGAATGGCGATGGAAAGTACTTGTTAAGAATCACACCTATTTTCTCTGACGCATAACGTTCCTCCTTTGCACTTGAATGGGACAACCCTTTCCCTGTTTACTCTCTTGTCTCTCAATATAGGAATAAAAGGCTTTGGAGTATTTTTCTTTACGCTGTTTGGTGAACATATCTCATGATCCATTTCAGAACTCTTAATGCCTGGTTTGAGAATGGTCCTTCATTCCTGAAATTCTTCTAAACGTACGTCTGTTTTCAATTGGTTAGAGCTCATGAATGCATACTTTTTCCTTTCAACTAGACTCAAAACTTAAACTGTCATCCATGGTTCCTTAAGTTTGAGGCGATGGATGCCATGATAATCCCTGTTGATTACAGTTGCAGGAAGTGCACCCATCTCCAGCTCATCCAAGACCGTGTTAGGGAACTGGAGCTGGAGTTGGATGAACTTAGGAGCATTCGAGAGGCAGAGGGGATCATAGATCGGAGCTTTAGGGAAGTAGTAACTCCAAAGATTGCAGACAGATGGGTGACAGTGAGGGGGACTGTGAGGAAGCAGCCAGTGCAGGGACCCCCTGTGGCCGTTCCCCTCAAGAACAAGTATACCGTTTTGGATACTTGTGTTGGGGGACGACTTACCAGGGGTAAGCAATGGGGTTCAGGCCTCTGGCACGGAGCCTGTCCCCGTTGCTCAGAAGGGAAGGGTGGAGTAGAGCAGAGCAATAGTTATTGGGGACTCGATAGTTCGGGGCACAGATAGGCGGTTCTGTGGGGGCGAGAGAAACTCACGTTTGGTATGTTGCCTCCCAGGTGCAAGGGTACGTGACATCGCGGATCGTGTTTTCCGGGTCCTTAAGGGGGAGGGGGGAGCAGCCTGAAGTTGTAGTCCACATTGGCAGCAATGACATAGGTCGGAGGAGGGCTGAGGATGTTAGGCAGGCTTTCAGGGAGCTAGGTTGGAAGCTCAGAGTTAGGACAAACAGAGTTGTTGACTCTGGTTTGTTACCCGTGCCACGTGATAGAGAGTCGAGGAATAGGGAGAGAGAAAAGTTAAATGTGTGGCAACAGGGATGGTGCAGGAGGGAGGGACTCCGGTATCTGGATATCTGGGGTACTTTCTGGGGAAGGTGGGACCTCTATAAACAGGATGGTCTACACCTGAACCTGAGGGGCACCAGTATCCTTGGGGGGAGGTTTGCTAGTGCTCTTGGAGGGGGGGTTAAACTGACTCTGCAGTGGCATGGGAACATAGACTGTAGCTTTAGGGTGCAGGATCTGGAGTGTAGGGAGATTAGGAACATGGCATCAATCTCAAAGGAGGGTGCCTGTAAACAGGAAAGTGGCTTGAAGTGTGTATACTTCAATGCAAAAAGTATACGAAATAAGGAGGCGAACTTGCAGCATGGGTTGGTACCTGGGATTCCAATGTTGTGGATGTTATTGAGACATGGGTAGAACAGGGACAGGATTGGCTGTTGCAGGTTCCAGGATTGAAATGTTTTAGTAGGGTCAGAAGTGGGGGTAAAAGACGGGGCGGTGTGGCATTACTTGTCAAAGATAGTATTACAGCGGTGGAAAGGACGATGGATGAAGACTCGCCATATGAGGTAGTTTGGGCTGAGGTTAGGAATAGGAAAGGTGAGGTCACCCTGTTAGGAGTTTTCTACAGGCCTCCTAATAGTCCTAGAGACGTAGAAGAAAGCATTGCGAGGATGATTCAGGAGAAGTGTGAAAGTAATAGGATGGTTGTTATGGGGGACTTTAACTTTCCAGATATTGACTGGGAAATCTTTAGCTCGAGTTCGTTAGATGGGTCGGTGTTTGTCCAATATGTGCAGGAGGGTTTCCTGACACAATATGTAGACAGGCCAACAAGAGGTGAGGCCATACTGGATTTGGTTCTGGGTAACGAACAAGGCCAGGTGTTAGAATTGGAGGTAGGTGAGCACTTTGGGGACAGCGACCACAATTCAGTTACCTTTACTCTCGTGATGGAGAGGGATAAGTGTGCACTGCAGGGCAAGAGTTATAGCTGGTGGCAGGGAAATTATGATGCGGTGAGGCACGACTTAGGATGCGTGGCTTGGAAAGGTAGGCTTCAAGGCATGGGCACAATCGATATGTGGAGCTTATTCAAGGAGCAACTATTCAGTATCCTTGGTAAGTATGTTCCTGTCAGGCAGGGAGGAAAGGGTCGTGTGAGGGAGCCGTGGTTTAATAAGGAATTGGAATCCCTTGTTAAATGGAAGATGGTGGTCTATGTAAAGATGAGGCGTGAAGGTTCAATTGGGGCGATTGAGAGTGATAAGGTAGCCAGGAAGGATCTGAAGAGAGAGGTAAGAGCAGAAAGGAGGGGACATGAAAAGTCCTTAGTTGGTAGGATTAGGGAAAACCCTAAGGCTTTCTATAGGGATGTCAGGAATAAAAGAATGACTAGGATAGGAATAGATCCAGTCAAGGATAGGAGTGGGAAGTTGCGTGTGGAGGCTGAAGAGATTGGGGAGACACGGAATGAATACTTTTCGTCAGTATTCACTCAGGAACAGGACATTGTTGCCGATGTGACTATTGAGTCACAATTAATTAGAATGGACAGCTTTGAGGTATGTCGGGAAGAGGTGTTGGAAATTCTGCTGGGCCTGATGGCATTTATCCTAGGGTTCTCTGGGAAGCAAGGGAGGAGATTGCAGAGCCATTGGCCTTGATTTATATGTCCTCGTTGTCTACAGGAATAGTGCCAGAAGACTGGAGGATAGCAAATGTGGTTCCCTTGTTCAAGAAGGGGTGTCGGGATATCCCTAGTAACAATAGGCCGGTGAGTCTCACTTCTGTTGTGGGCAAAGTCTTAGAGAGAATTGAAAGGGATAGGATTTATGAACATCTGGATATGAATAATGTGATCAAGGATAGTCAGCATGGTTTTGTGAAGGGCAGGTCGTGCCTCACAAACCTTATTGAATTCTTTGAGAAGATGACTAAGAATGTTGACGAGGGTAAAGCGGTAGATGTGGTGTATATCGATTTTAGTAAGGCGTTTGATAAGGTTCCCCATTGTAGGCTACTGCAAAAAATACGGAGGCATGCATTGAGGGTGAGTTGGATTAGGAATTGTCTGGCTGGAAGAGAACAGAGGGTAGTAGTTGATGGTAAAGGTTCATCTTGGAGTGAAGTTACTAGCGGTGTTCCGCAAGGTTCTGTTTTGGGACCATTGCTGTTTGTCATTTTTATAAATGACCTTGAGGACGGGCTAGAAGGTTGGGTGAGCTAGTTTGTGGATGATACGAAAGTCGGTGGAGTTGTTGACAGTGAGGAAGGATGTGGCAGGTTCCAGCGAGATATAGATAAGTTGCAGAGCTGGGCAGAAAGGTGGCAAAGGGAGTTCAATGTCGGTAAGTGTGAGGTGATTCACTTTGGTAAGAGTAACAAAAAGATGGGGTCCTGGGCTAATGGTCGAATACTTGGTAGTGTGGATGAGCAGAGTGATCTTGGTGTCCATGAACACAGATCTCTGCAAGTTGCCACCCATGTAAATAGTGTGTTGAAGAAGGCATATGGCGTACTGGCTGTTATTGGTAGAGGAATTGAGTTCCGGAGCCCTGAGGTCATGATGCAGTTGTATAAGACTCTGGTGCAGCCGCATCTGGAGTATTGTGTGCAGTTTTGGACGCCATACTATAGGAAGGATGTGGAGGCACTGGAACGGGTGCAGAGAAGGTTTACCAGGATGTTGCCTGGTATGGTAGGAAGATCGTATGAGGAAAGGCTGAGGCACTTGGGGTTGTTTTCATTTGGAAAAAAAAGGTTTAGGGGTGACTTGATAGAGGTGTACAAGATGATTAGGGGTTTAGATTAGGGTTGACCATGAGAACCTTTTTCCACGAATGGAGTCAGCTATTATGAGGGAGCATAGCTTTAAATTAAGGGGTGGTAGGTATAAGACAGATGTTAGGGGTAGATTCTTTACTCAGCGAGTCGTGAGTTCATGGAATGCCCTGCCAGATGCGTGGTGTACTCTCCCTCTTTATGAGCATTTAAACGGGCATTGGATAGGCATATGGAGGATAGTGGGCGAGTGGAGGTTCGGTGGGCTTGGATCGGCGCAACATCGAGGGCCAAAGGGCCTGTACTGCGTTGCATTTTTCTATGTTCTATGTTCTATGTACCACCAATATTTGGCCCACTGCCTTGCATGTTATGCAGCGTTCACCGCTCCTCCAATAACTTTAGTCGAAGCTGTGAGGATTCCCGCCTGAGTTGTACTTATTGGCTGCGTAGTCGAGACGCCTCCATCCTCTCGGGGCAGAAGACTGAGTCTGAATTTACTCTAAATGTTCTGCCTTTCACGTTATATTGATGCCCATTTTTAATGACAATCCAATCACGGTAACATCTGCATTCTATTAACCGTATCCGTGCCCCTTCTAACGTTATGCATCATTATGAGATCTCTCTCTACTTTTTGTTTTTCGAATTATCTACCCAACCATATCCAACTTCAATTCATAACTGAAAATTTCCTTCATCATCGTGATGAATCTCGGAGGCACTCTCTCAAATGACAGTCAACTACTTTCTGTAATGTGCTAACCACAGCTACAGAGTTTATGTGGGATCGTATCAAGGTTGGTCGCTGCAAATCCAGCTCCAACAAAAGATTCCTGTTATTATCATCTCAGCCATAACTGATAAAGAGAAATGTTCTGTGTGTCTTCTTAACGAACCTATTATCTTGTCGTGCTGCCTTGAGGGATGTTCTGCGCTTTCTATGCTTTGTTACCATTTAATACTCCCTTGAAAATTTCCTTCTTCAAAACTACACCACCACAAGTTTATTTGAATTACATAGCACAGACAATTTATCTGCTCACTTGATCAATTCACTTATATCCTCATTCTCAACCACCTGGCCAGTTTTTTTTTTGTGTGTGGTCTACAAACTTGCTTTGCATCATGTTTCTGCTCAAATTATCGAAGAGCTTATAATGTACGCCGGTCAACATTTCATTATATCATGGCAAACATAATCACAGGGGGTTTGCCTAATGACCTAACTCTGATTAAGATGCAAGTTTATTCGTTCCCCGTGTACGTTGTCGTCCGGACACTGAGAAAACTGCACATCGCTCTGGTCTGAAACTTCTGAAAACGAGTCTTCCAGCTCAGCGAGCAATAATACGTCCTTAACCTCAAGCTGAGCGAAATATCTTCTCAAAACCCATTAGCTCTGGACGTCATAATACCTTTCAGGAAGAAAACACAGGAGCACAATGCATTAATTCGACTCCTAATTCACTCTGATGTAATACAATTGGTGCCTGGTGCAACATCGCTTGTGTGCACGCGACTGTGCACTGATCTTATCACTGTGTACTTAGTTTAAATAACACTTGAATGTCTGTGCCGTTACTCACCAAAATGCACCTTGAATGGAGGACAACGTGTATTTGTCTGAATTCAATGTGTGATGAGGCGATGTTTGAAACTTTGTGCATATTTCCAAAATTCGCATACATTGGAAAACCTGTACTTCAAACAACAATTTCGAGGACTTGACATCAGTATACGTCGTTTAGGCTAAATCTCGTGCAATGAGTTCAGTTAAGTTCTAAATTTATCATCACTGCTTCAGATCTGTATATTCACGGTTCTATACTACTGACGTTATTGCATTTGTATATTTTTCTTCACAAGTCCTTCACTTATTTTTCGTTCGGAGAATTGACCAAACTAGTTGACAAAAATGCTACACGCTCAAAGCATACATCGCAAGCAGCTATTCTTCTTGAAGAGAAAAAAAGAATAAACGATAGTGAAATTGGTATAACTGTCACACCTGTCTCAGGATTTGACTGAAGTAAATGCAAATTTCTATAATTTAGCCATACTCGATAGCTTAGCCAAATGACCCCAGGTGCACTGTTTAATTTCGTAAGGATATGGTTAACAAACAAATACATAATATGGACTTCTGCGCCAAACTACTTACAGTTCGGTTTGGAAGTGCAATTACTTGCATTCAGTATTAATTTGTTTTTTACTCAATCTACCATTAACGTCTCGCTTACAAACAGTAATTGCGTGCTTTGATCATGGATAATTGCAGTTGCTGTTAGTGTGCAGTTATCTCTTTCTTCTCTTTGCCCACACCCTTTCATCCTCAAAACCCCACCTATTCATCTATTTTCCATTCATCAAATCAACTATGAGCTCTAATGTAAAATGAGATTAGGTTTGCTCATTTTAGTCGCTGCAATTCTGTGACTGTGCTCAAATCCTCTTTCACTAGAAATGATTCGTCACATACTGGCGTATTTGAGCTGAGTCAACAGCGGTAAAATGGCTCCATGCAATTGTTCAACTGATCCACCAAACGGAGTTGAATCTCAAACCGGACCTAATATATTTTTCTGCACAGTTGTTATGCAATTTGATGAGACTGGTTCAGATATTTCTGCCTTTGTTTCTAATTTCCAGTGCACGCAGTTCTTTTGGATTTTTCTTTATTTGTTATTCCACACAGTTAGCAGGAGAGGTGCGGGAAGACGTGTATCCAGGGCAGTCCAGTGTGATGCTAATGAAAGAGACAGCTCGGGGCTGCTTTTGGTTGGCAAATGGGACCTCCAGACAGAGATGAAAGGAGCATCATGCATTATGTATATTCCTCCATATCAACAGCACTCATGCTGCATTACAGTTAAATCATAACATCAAACGAACTTATGTTGGACAATAAATGTTGGCCATATCAACAGAATAATTAAAATTTTATCTTTCCGGATATGGCTCTCAGTTGCCTGGTAAATCCATTGATGCTGATCCAAAGAACGACAATTTGATGAGTAGACCGTGGACAATTTAATTTCAGACATCAACGCCCAACCATCTTCCGACCCCAAGAGACCACAGTCCCACAGACAAACATATGAGTCAATGTTTGCTTATGAACATCAAACTACATAATTTCGGAGCAACTTTCTGCTCTTGACATCTGAAATTTGCTAGATAATTGAATAATATCATAACTAATGTTATTAAATTACATTCTTGCCAAAATAATCGTATTGCAAGTGTTTGTTTGGAGCAAGCGGAGGTAATATTGAATCATTTCTGAAAACATCGCTTTCGATCGTTTCACCGTTTCCGGTGTAACTGGCGGTATCGAGGTGGCTCAGGACTGATAGGATCTCTTTGACTCCGTTATTCCTCCCATTATTCTTACATTAGGACTGCAGATGTTGGAGACCAGAGTTGAAAAATGTGGTGCTGGAAAAACACAGCAGGCCAGGCAGCATCAGAGGAGCAGGAGAATCGATGGTTCGGGCATCATCCGGTCTTCAGGCATGAGGCTGGTGTTCCACGCGGGCTGAGATAAAAGATAGCGGGGAGGGAATTTGGGGGAGGAGTGCTGGAAACACGATAGGTGAAAGGAGGTGAGGGTGATAGGCCGGAGAGGCGATGGGGGCGGAGAGATCGGGAAGAAGATTGCAGGTCAAGAGGGCGGTGCTGAATATGGGTACTGGGACTGAGATAAGGTGGGGGAGGGGAAATGACGAAGCTGGAGAAATCTACATTCATCCCATGTAGTTGGAGGGTCTCTCGGCGGAAGCTGAGGCTCTCTTCCTCCTGGGGTCGTGTGGCCAGGGTCTGGCGATGGAGGAGGTCAAGGAACTGCATGTCCTTGGCGGAGTGGGAGAAGGAGTTAAAGTGTTCAGCCAGGGGGTGGTTGGTTTGGTTGGTGCTAGAATCACAGAGGTGTTCCCTGAAACGTTCCACAAGTAGGCGCACTTGTCTCCCCAATGAAGAGGAGACCACACCTGGTGCAGTGGATACAGTAAATGATGTGTGTGGAGGTGCAGGTGAATAACGGCATTTCTTGGCGACAATGAAAGCTTTTCACTGTATTTTAATATTTTCCTACTGTAAAATAAACTTGACAACAAAATGAAATCAAATTTTAAACAAGTATGCAAGGCAAGTATGTGTGCAATCACCAACTGCTTCTATTTATTCCGTCAGCTGGATGGATCACATCCAACTTTGGCTGCCTTATTCACAATTAAAGCGTCAGTCATGTTATAAAAACATAACACATCATGATATTTTACTTTATTCTTCCATATAACAACGATGTTTGACCGGAACCACGAATATATTCAATTTGAAATTTTCAAGAAGAGATTTTTTGTGGATAAACCAACAAATAAACAAACATATACTTGCTGCACTGTGACTTTAACTTTCAATAAGCCAATTGAAAGCTACCTTAAGGCTTAATCGCTGCCGATATTTGAAAATGTCCAACCATATCGCATGTATAGAACCTCAAATCGAATTACTATGACTGTGACTTACTCAACCTGCGAACCTTTACCATGAAAGCATTTATCCACGTGTACATTGAATTCGACAGTCTCTACATGAAACACGAAGTTTCAGTTGAATCCAGTTTTGAATTATTTGCCTCTTACTCTCCTCATCACTTTGAGAACTCATTTCAATTTTGTGTTCGTTCAAGTCTGTTCTTACAACCACAGATGGACAGCCAGAATCCAAAATCTTTCTCACTTTCAATTCAAACTAACAAAGACATTATTTCCACAGAACAAATCCAGCCTCTACTTCAGGAAATAAAGTTGAATCTTCAAGGTGTTCACATTTTAACTGGAAGGAAGTTTGGATCAAGGGCATGAGCAAACTAGATAGTATTTAATTCCATCAGAGTAAAAAAGCATGCATATCGGAGGTTTGTATCAACAATGTGAGCATATCATTGATTCAATTTTAAAATAAGGATACTTTTGATTTTTAGTTTTAGTTTAATTCAGGTAAGTGCAAACAATGTTTTAATGCAGGATGATCTAACTTAAAATTAAGAGTTATATCAAAATAGTCCCACTACGAAAACGGGAGAAATGGAAATAGCAGTGAAAATTATTTCCAAATATACTATCAGCGAGTGTGACCCATTCTGTGGGATGTATATGAAAACAGGGTAAGACTTTTAAAATGGTATCACTGTTCAGTCGTGCTTCTATTGCTGAATTTTCCCAGTACCAACATGCTGGGGGTTATTATAGTGCAGAAAATGAACTGGGCTCTCCACATTAAAAAGGTGGCTGCAAGAACAGGACTGATGTTCGGAAATCTGCGACGAGCAAGTCATATTCTGATTCATCAAAGCGAGTTCACCCTCCACAAGGCACACTTTAACAGTGCATTGGTGCATTCCACGACAAATATGGCTTGACACCATCCAGAAGAAATCAAATCAAAATGATTAGATAATTGGAGAAGAGCCAACGCTCTATCTTTGTTAAACAAATGTAATGGGGATAATCCGGGGCATTACGTCCTGGGAACCTACTGCAATTGGTCGGCAAATTATTGCAGCAGATACTGAAGGACGGGGTTGATCATACTTTGGGAAGAATTAAGTCAGTAACGAGAGACGGCATGGCTTTTTGCCGAGAAGTTTCAGCTCACACACTTGATAGAGGTTTTGAAGAAGTGACAAAGGATGAATAAATAATCATGTTGTCTGTATGGAATTTCACAAGTCCATTCATAATTTTACTCATGCCAGGCTGAAACGAAATGTGAAGTTATGCGAGATCTGCACCTTGGTTGTAAGAAATGTGCAGGCCTGGCTTCGCCATAGATTGCAACGACTATTGGTAGAAACGTGAGCGTCTGACTGGAGACTTGACTGTACAACTGTATGGGGAACATGGGCAGTGAGAGAAATTGCCTCAGTGTACATATTGTCTGCAATAGACTGTATAATTGTGGGAGAAATTGCAGATGCTGTTTAATCTGTACAATTGTCATACTATGCATTTTGGAAGATCAAATGCAAGAGGAAAGTGCAGAGTTATTGATAAGTTATGATGGTCATGTATGGAACTTTATGCGAGCCATTTTAGGAATATGGTCGGCGGTTGTCTTCGTTATGGAACCAAAATCATATGGAGGATTTGGAAACTGTAAACGAGGATGTAGCCTGCTTTTAATGGCATTAGGTATGGGAAGAGATTAGCCAAATGTGGCTTGTTTTCACGTGGAATTTCGAAGAATGATAGGGGTTTGCAAATGTCTGAGCGACAGGAATTTAATGGATAGTCGTCGTTATTTATCCCTGGGTAGATGTGCCAATTATAACAGAACATAGTTTTCAGGTAAAAGTGGATAATTCGAAAGCGGCTGTGAGATAGTCTATTTTATTTTTTCCTTCAAAATACAAGGTGATAACTGTCCTGAATTTGTTGCGATATGAAGTGAGAGAAGCGTTGACATGAATAGGTTTAAGAGACTACCTGACCAATACGTGAGACGGCTGGAAAGAGACGGGTAGATGCCACAGAGAAGGAAAAGCCCTCTATCTCATTGATCTCTCCACCTTTCAGCAAGTCTGCCTGTATTCCTGATTAGCATTGTATGTTAAATCAAGGCTTAGAATTCACATTTAATCAATAACTTAAATGTACGGATATACAGAGCAAAATTGGGGAAGAACAATCGATGGGTTGCAACTTCCATTCCGTCCTTCAGTTAACATTTGTGGTTGCACTGTTCGAAAGCAGACTAGTAGAATGCATGGCCACAGCTGATGCTAGCCCATTGGACTCATTCTAAATCTCTTGGCCCATCTTGTTTTGGGAGTGGTCACAGAGAGATAACGGAACACCTCGTCACTCACTGTGCTGTCAATAATCAAGAATAATACAGTGAACGAAACTCAAACAGAATTACCATCCCCATGGAAACAGGCCTCAAAATATAATATGGTCGCCATCGCAATGTCAACCCAAAATGGCACCCACTTCCGATGAAGAAGGTCCTCTCAAGTACGCTTTACCATGTGGAGAACACAACATCTTCCTATTCAATGTGACAGACTATGAAATGCACTGAAATGAAGAGACCTTCTTTCCTCTCAGTGCTTCATTAATTTGCATCGTTCAGTGAATTGTAAAATTGAAGTTAAGGGATATTTTAGCATTTTCTTCAACTCTTCTCTGAACTTTGATTGAATAACAGCATAAGTGAAAGTGTTTGTACAGCAGCCTGACATTTGCAACATGAAGCTCAGTTCAAGTACAAAGTAAGGAATAAATACAGTCTTATAGCCTAAGTTATATATTCGCCTCCACAAACAAAATTTCATGAATAATGTGCGTAAGAGGACAAAATTTCCTGAAATTAAAAATAGGAAAATAACGGATTGTCTTCGGCTTTCTGTCTCTGAATCCCTGTGAGACTTACAAGCTCGATGAGCCTGCAGCCTATTGCGAGCACGGCTGCTGATTAAAACCTGTTTGACAGTGAAAATATTGAGCAGTAGAATTAGCACAAATGGAAGCACCAATGAGAGAATGTGTTGCAAAAACCCGATTGCTGTCCAGACCAGAGACAATTGAACTTCCTGTGCCATAATACAAAACCAGGGGTTGCTCCACATTTTATAGAAACCTGTTAACATGAAATACCAACTGACGTTTTTTAAACAACATAGGACTGCAGTTGATCCAAGAACCACATCTGCTGTCTCCCCGCTACAATATTTTCTCCTCCACTTTCTAGAGCAGATGGTGACAAATCGGTCAAATGTGAAAACGACAGTAAACCAGACAGATGTATCTGTGGCTGCATGAAGCAGTACAGCATGTATATTGCACATGGGAATAGTCTTTATGAAAAGGAAATGCTCTCTAAAGATGAACAGAATGTGTCTTAGTAACAAGTCAAAGAGAATGACAAGAAGGTCCATCATTGCCATGGCAGCCATATATCGTGTGACGCATTTGGACAGACCGCACTTGTTCTGACTCAGTATCACAATCGTCAGAATGTTAGCTGTGATGGAGGGAATGAACAGAGAAATTGTAAGTGCGAATTGCATTAACTATGGCTGAGCATCCTGAGATGTTGAAACATGTCATGGTGTCGTTTGAAGCATTGAAAAAAATGAATATGAGAGGTCTTTATTTAGAATTATGTTCTCTGTTGGAAAACAGCATGCATTCCTTTTTTTAAATCAGACTAAATACTTTAATTGTTGAAGTATAATTTCGAGATATTTTAAAACTTTCTTTCATTACATGTTTTGGTACATAAACGTTTCACTGTTAAAAAATCAAAAATGCCTGGTTACTGGTCAGTGAAGAGACAGAAACAATATTTCAGATGGGCAGATCAGCAGCAAGTGGAATTTACTCTCACGTGTATTCTGTGGCTACGCTGTCGCTTTAAATAGGTTAATTTGTCTTTCTTTTATTTGAACAGAGGTCATAAAGTCAGAAGCGTAGAAATGTCAAAATACCAATGCAAGAGGACTGACCAATTGTCCTAGTTTAAGATTTATCGGTTTTGTTTTAACAATAGCAGTCACACAATGTGTCAGTCCAAGGGAGTTGCAAGCTTCAGTAAAGAATTCATCTGACTTTCTTCACAGATCTCTTTCTATATGCTGCTCCCTCCCACTTGTAAGAATCTGTGTCCAAATTTACCGTTTACCGAAGGAAGTGTTTATTGGATTTTACTGTACTGGAAGAGCTACTTAGTAGTATTTACCGCAGCGGGTCGGTTAAGTTTTCCAGTAGTTACGTTATTCTAATTTCGGCTTTCCTTTGATCGAAGTTCAACTGTGTTGTTGAAATAAATTCTGTTTTTCTTAAAGCTGAATGGTTTATCAGGTGAATGACACGAGGAATATACACTTCACTTCTCTCTATAAAATAAAGGAAATATGGGTCTAGGCTGTTAGAAAAATATTTTTAGGAGTTTAATCTCGTCCATACCTCTACTGTCTTGCACGTTCGAAGAAGAAATAAGAAGGGGAAAATTAACTGAAAGACAATACACTTTTGGTCCGATGAACACAGGTATCTTAGAGTGCTTGTTCACAGATCCATGAACGTGGTATGACAGGTTAACAGTGACATTAAGAAGGCACAAGGGAAATTTAGTTTTATCAGAAGTGCTGCAGATTGCAAGAGTAGGAACATCGCAATAGAGCTGTACAGAATTTTGGTTTGGCTGTAGCAGGAGATCTGTGCACTCTTCTGGATACCACACTTAAGGAAGTATGTGAATATCCAGCAGCGGATACAAAGGCGACACAACAGGACGTAGCCTTAAATTGATTTTTTCGACTATGAAGAAGGACTTCTTAACCTCTGGAACTTGAAAATGTTGCAGAGGAATTCAAGTGGTCAATGTGATGAAGTCAACTAGGAGAAAGTGAGGACTGCAGATGCTGGAGATGAGTGCTTAAAATACGTTGCTGGAAAAGCGTGGCAGATCAGGCAGCATCAAAGGAGCAGGAGAATCGACGTTTCGGGCATAGGCCTGATTCCTGAAGAAGGGCTTATGTCTGAAACGTCGATTCTCCTGCTCTTTTGATGCTGCCTGACCTGCTCCGCTTTTCCAGCAACACATTTTTTAAATGTGATGAAGTCATACCTGGTATTGAATACAATGCCACGATTAAATGGAAGCTATTCTCATTGATCGACTTTTCAACAACATATGGGCTTCATTTTAAAATGAAAGACTTTTTTTGTCTATGTGCAACATTTTCATTGAAAATGAACCAAAGAAGGCATGCACACCTATAGGTGTGAGCGATCGGTATGATTATGTCTGATATTACAGGGGACCGAAACGTTTTGCTCACATTTATTTTGTGGCAGATGAAAGAGGTGGAACAAAAATGGGCATTGATGAAGAAAGGACATTGATGATGTGGTCTAGAAATTTCTGGGGAGTGAATGCAGAATTATTGTTTCGATGCTGTGGAGACGACTTCAGAATATATGAGACAGAATCAAGAGCACCAGTCTTGTACCACACCGAATGAGTGATCCGTGACATATGCTGGGAAAATCCCCGACATCCACGGCGCCAGAGATAAACGAATAGGAGCTAAAAATCCGCTTTGGGCAGGCATGCATTGGAATGGAAATTGAGTGGGCAAAGCAACTTGTAAAAATACAATACCTTCCCAAATGGGAATGGTGTAATACTTGTATCCCGCCAGTTCAGGCAGGACAACTGCGTGCAAGTCCCACTTCCTCATGTGGAAAGTTATAACATCTATGAGCGGTTTTAATAAGAATGTCTGGATATGTTCAGAAAACATCTCGTAGTTTGAGGGTTTATCTTTGGGCATAGATTCATGAGCAAAGTTGAGTCTGCAAATAACGAATAACATTAAATCCAGGATTGGAATCACTGGATTGTGGCTGGGCATTTTTTTTTCTTTTGTGGGCAAACACATATCACCTGTTCATCAAAGGAAGTAGTTCGATAGAGTGACTCACCAGGGACACCAATAACAGCGAGCAGTGGATAATAGCCTGCTTGGATAATCCGAAGTCTGCAATAGATCTGCCAACGAATCGGTAGTTTGCCATAACTTGTGGAAATACTGTAAAGCGCAAGCTGCAAACTCCTATAGATTGCTGTCGCGTTCTGACTTCTTGTTATCGCAGTCATATCCATCCTTATCTGATTCCAATTGTTGTTATATCCTCCAATTGTTGTTTTCGTATTCCAATGTAAATTCCGATTGCTTCATTGACAATTCAGTCTCTGGCATTCGGGATTATTGAATGATATAACGTTACAACTTATTACACTCAGATTTCGAAGTGTCCCTCTCTGCACACTTAAATTTCCCGGTTTGCTCCACAAGACCAAACAGTGAAGTGGATGCTTTATTAATATGAGTTGTCAATACTCCAGAATGGCAATTAATATTTTTGAAGCATGACGTGAAAGCCTCCAGTGAGACAATGAGCGTCCCTGGAGTCGAACAAATTCTCACTGGCACTTAACAAACAGGTTCAGTTAACCACTTACACACCAATACTCAGCAGACCATGATAATATTGTAAGTAGGAGAAGCGTACAACGGGTTTGGATGACATATGCGACGTTTATTTGATAAAATATTTCTTCACAATTTGTCACAGTGGCTCAGTATAGAGAACTGCTGGCTGACAGTGCCATGAAATTGGGTTTGATACAAGCCATCAATGACTGTGTAGTTTGCACATTCTCCCTGAGTCCGTGTGGGTTTCCGCCAGTTGTCCTGCTTTCTTGCTGCTTTCCAAATATCTGCAGTTTCGGTGCATTAGCCACAGTAAGTTTGGAGTCAGAACGGTAGGGTCTTGGGCTGGAAGTGGGTGGATTCTCTTTGGAGGGTCAGGTTTATCGCGATACTCCAAATGTCCTCTCTTATGACGGCACATGGTAAAGTTGTAAATATGGTCATTTCTGGATTTTTAGCGAACGCAAATGCCCAAAAGCGTTTGTTACCTATGTGCAGGGGAAGCTCGCAGCTAGCAATGTAGTCTACATATTCTTGTAATGGATAAGATCAGACTTTCTGTCGGAAGAAGTTTTGAAAGATTTAAAATGGTTTCTGTTACTAGCTAGTTCCAGAGAAGCAAGTATTCTAATTATGGGAAATTACGCAAGGACAAGTCGAACCACAGTATGAAGTTTGCTATTTCGTACAACGTAGGAAACTTCTGATCCTAAACAGGCAAAGAGCAAATTTGTGAGAAAGGTTTATCTGCCTTCCTTGCACAAATATTGATAGGCCATGCTAAACTGCAATGGTGTAAACATAACTTGATTGAGTTTTTTTTTGAAGAAGAAAGAAAGTGGATTAATGATGGCAGAGCGGCGGATGTGATCTACATAGACTTCAGTAAACTGATTAGCGAGATCCGATCACATGGAATGCCGAGAGGACTTGCAATTTGCATGCAGAACTGGCTCGAAGGTAGAAGACAGAGAATTGTGTTCATAGGTTGCTTTTCACAATGAAGGCTTGTTACCAGTGGTGTGCCACAAGGATGGGTGCTGGCTTCACTGCTTTTCGTCATTTGTATAAACGGGTTGGATATGAACATTGTAGATGACACCAAAACAGGAGGTACACTGACAATCAAGCTACTAACATTAGAGTACAACAGGATCTTGATCTAATTGGTCACATTCGGAAAGGAGCATGAGGTGGAGCTTAGTTTTGCTAAATGCGAAGTGCTGCATTTTGCAAAGCCAATTCAAGGCAGGACTAACACAGTTAATGCTCAGGGTTTTTGTGTGTTGTTGAACTGTGACCTTGGAATGCAGGTTAATCTTCCCTTAAACTTGGTGTCTAACGAAATAGGATAGTGAAGGAAGGGTTTAGCATTCTGTCTTTTTTTGTACAAAGCATTGAATATAGGCGTTGCGAGGTCATGTTGAATCTCTTTTCAGGACATTGTTTACTTCACTTGTGTGCAGTTCTGGTCTCCCTACAATAGGAAATGTTTTGTGAAATTTTCAAGGGTTAAGAAAAGATTTGCAAAAAATGTTACTTTCTCAGATCTGCATAATTTTGTTTGCCCAACACTCAAACTCTCGAACACGATTCTGTTTTCACTCCAGTATGTTGTGGTCATTCCCTCCAAGTGGATTTGAAATGACAAGATGATTAGTCAAACTTTTCTCACTACATATTATCAAATCTAAAAGCGACTCTCTCTGGTTGGCTTCATGACATGTTGCTTTAAGAAATGATGCACCTTACACTCATTCAACGTTACTTCGAGGCTACCCTTATGAAGTGAACTATTCTAATAAATACATATATTCAAATCATGCATTAATCTCATTGCGCCTTTCTCACAAAACCTTCCTTTTCTCCTGGTTTATGATATGACCTAATTCGGAAGTACTGCTCGGGATCCTGTCAATTACTTCTTGAATGCAGCTTCTTCTCTTGCTTTTCACTTCCACACAGACAGATAAAAAAATTGACCCTTGTGCAAATATCAGTTCTCAATACAGACTTCATGACATTCTTAACTCGTAAAATAATTCCAGCTCCTGCTCCTTCTTGCCTATTTTCTCAGAATGTTGCATTCAATTGGATATTTAACTCGCACCAGGTCTTCCTGACACCACCTTTCAGGAATCCCCACCAGGTCACCCCTGCCTATCTCCAGTTGTCTCATCAGCTCAAATGTCTCCTGTGCCACGTAATAAAAAGTTTGAGAACTTCCCGCTTTGAGTACTGTGATCAGATCTGGTCAGCACACATTGTGAAGGATATAGCGATTTTTTCGGGAGTATGAGACACGCATATTTTTAGGTCGGTACGAGCCATCCAAGTCTTCAAATCCCATATTCCTGTCAGTGGCCCACATCCTTGGTATTGTAAGCACCCATCTGAATACTTCCTCAATGATACCATACTCGGAGGCGTTGGAATAGTGCAGCATAGATTGACGACAATGTCTCCTGAACTGCATGCATCAGGTCTTTCGGAAAACAGATCGGAATTGTGCCAAGCTTTCCTGCGAATTTAGCAAGTTGTTTTGTGTTCAGTTGTGCTGTAAATCTTGAAGACATTGTTAGGAAAAGGCAGGGTATTTAAAGGGAGTATGTCCACATGATAGTGATTTAAGAAGTTGGAGACGAGGTCTGAGGGTTCGGACAAAACCATTCTAGGGAGATTGTGGGAATCACTATTATGCACGCAAGATGATAAATGATCGGAATTGCATTCCACAAATAACAGTGAATGTTGTATGTTGCCAACGATCCATCAATCTCAAATTTGTTTAATGTACTAATCAGCATGTCATGTCACACTTCAATCAAAAGTCTTCTGAAAGCCCAAATATACAGCATTCACAGAACTACCCCATCCAATGCCTCCATTACATCCTCGTGGACTCAAAATATTTTTTTAGGCACGACTTGCTCTTGACAAAGCCATGTCTACTGTCTAGTATTAACTTACCATTTTCCAATATATATCTTACCCGCATGAATTTCTCTGTCAGTTTTCCTACATTTAGGACTGCAATGTAAATGGTTAGTCGTCTCTTTCAGAAAGAAAATGTTGTCACATTTGCAATCCTCGAAGATTTTGTTGTTACTCCTGTGTTCTGAGACGTCTGAAACATTTCCCTGAAAATTTTTATCATTTGCTCCTCGACCTCTCCCTGTAATTGTGCTGCACTTCATCCGGGAGTGACGAATTCCTGACTAGGTTCCTGCCGGTCGTATAAGCACTAAATTCGTTTTATTTGTGAACAGACATGTCAGGTACTCAACACCCACATTTTCAATGAGACCATTGTCATCGGTTTCTATGTACATCAAGCCAAATACAATGCAAACACTTTGTACCTCCACCATAACCTTTGCTTCAGTGAACAGCTTATCCCACTTGTTCCTGATGAATCCAATATGATTAACATATTTGAAGAACATTTTGCCACTTCTATATGGTAGCTCGCCATCCTTTCCTTATGCACCATCTTAACCTTCCAACTTCGAGCATGCTCCTCTCTTTTCCACTTGAGATGCTCCTCCTCATTTTGATAACTACAATGGTCATGATATGCAGTATATTCCACTTACCCATGTCCTGATGTTCGCCTCAGTATCCTTAGTGATGCAGATAACTGCAGTTTTGGATGCCTTGAGTTTATTACTGTTGGGAGTATAGCAGGTAGTCACCCTCATCATGTACATTTCAACATTCTCCCATTTCCTATCCACTGCTTTATCCACAAGTGCGTTTACAATCAACGTGCTCCAATTAAGATTTTACGTTCATAAAATGATTCATTTTCCGGTTCGGATCTAAATCAGTGAGTGATGTTTATGTATTTCAAACTGAATATCGAAAATTATTAGGTTGTGATCGCTATTTCCCAAATTATTTTCCACCATGATGTTTTGCATATGCCCTGCCTCAATTTGTAGGACCACATACCGCACAGCTTCCTCCTTGCAGGGCAAGAAATGCAGTGTTCTAAAAAGTTCTCCCGTGCACTTTACAGAATTTCACCCGTCTCCCCGAGGATAATAGAAAACTCTAAGAACAACAATCATACCAAACACCATGCAGAAGAGTACCGCTCCTGCAGGTATGCATTATCGAATGAAAAATTGTCTCTTCTACGTGGTCCGTATTATTTGGTGTTTTATACTAATTAGCCAATAAGATGACGTTCCGTTCCTGTTTCCTACTTCCAACTGGATAGAGTCGAATTATGGGCAATGGCACTACGTTTTTAGCAAGTGTGCCATATACCACCTGCATTGTTACCCATATTGATTCTACTGGAAGACTTATGACATGGACATTAGCAATCTAGTGCTGTTTTGGCTCCAACGACATTTCGTTCTGTGTTACTATGTCACTTCCCTCGGTGTAATTTCGGTTTGTAGTTCACCAATTCTCTTCTCAATGCTCTGTATACATGTCTACAATTTAATCCCACTTTTCTTTTAACGTTTTTGCCCAATGTAAAGCAAACATTTGGTTGTGGTGCATCAACTTATGTTGTTGAAATAAGTAGGGAGGATGTGTTTGGTAAGCTGGAGGTTATTAAGATGGACAAATCTTCAGGACCGGATGGGATCTATCCAAGGTTGCCGAGAGAGGAAATAGCTGGGACCTGACAGATACCTTTGTGGCACCCTTTTACACAGGTGAGGTGCTAGAGGACTGGAAGGTTTCTTATGTTGTCCTCCTGTACAAGAAGTCTAGTAGGGATATTCCTGGTAACTACAGGCAAGTGAGCCTGATGTCAGTTTGCGGGAAGTTTCTGGAGAAGGTACTGAAGGATCGAATCTATTTATATTTAGAAAAGAATGGGCTGATTCGTGACAGGCAACATTGTTTTGTGCGGGGGAGACCGTGCTTTAACAACTTAATAGATTTCTTTGAGGAAATGACAAAGCTGATAGATGAAGGAAGAGCTGTAGATGTCATATTAATGTATTTTAGTAAGGCGTTTGATAAGGTCCCCCGTGGTAAACCCACAGAGAAAGTGTAGTCCCATGTTGTGCAGCTTGGTCTGGATAGGTGGATAAAGAACTGTTTGAGGAACAGGAGACAGAGAGGTATATTCGAAGGGAGTTTCTCGAAATGGAGAAAGGTGACCAGTCGTGTTCCACAGGGATCAGTGTTGGAGCCAATGTTGTTTGTGATATCCACAGATGACCTGCAAATGGACAGTATTGGTATGATCAGAAAGTTTGCAGATGAAATTGAGATTGGTGGAATAGCAGAAATCATAAGGGATTGCCAAAGAATGCAGAAGAATATAGAACGACTGGAAAGTCGGACGGAAAAATGGCAAATGGAGTTCAATCCAGACAAATTTGAGGTGATGCATTTAGGTAAGTCTAATTCTAGAGCAAATTATACAATGAACGGAAGAGCCTTTGGAAGACTTGATGAGCAGAGAGATCTGGGAGGGCAGGTCCATTGCACCCTGAACGTTGCTGCACAGGTGGATCGTGTGGTCAAGAAGGCATATGGAATTTTTGCCTTGCATGGATAGCGTATTGAGTATAAGAGTTGGCAGGTCATGTAAAACTTGTACAAGACATTAGTTCGTTCGCATTTAGAATATTGTTTGCAGTTCTGGTCGCCACATTACGAAAAGTATGTGGACGCTTTGGAGAGAGTGCAGAGAAGGTATGCGAGGAATTTGTGTGATATGGAAGGTGCAAGCTAAGAAGAGAGATTGCGTAGGTTAGGTTTGTATTGACTAGAAAAGAAAGAAGATTGAGGGGGACCTGATTGAGGTTTACAAAACCATGAAAAGCAAAGACAGGGTAGATAGGGATAAGCTTTTTTTCCAGGGTTAAGGATTCAATAACGAGAGATCACGCTTTTAAGGTGAGTGATGAAAAGGTGAAGGGGGATATAAACAGTAAGTACTTTACAACGATGGTGATGTGTGCCTGGAACGCGTTGCCAGCAGAGGTGGTAGAGGCAGGAACGGCAGATTCATTTAAGATGCATCTGGACAGGTGCATGAGTAGCTGGGGGCCAGAGGGATACAGATGCTTCGGAATTGTACGACACGTTTAGACAGTAGATTTGCATCGGCTAAAGCCGAAGGGCCTGTTCCTGGGCTGTTCGTTCTAACTCTTACTTATACCGTCACGTATCTTCCATGTTCAAAAAGATCTCTCTCTTGCTTTCTCTGAGACTTGCAAAAAGTATTAAACTCTTCAGTTTAAACACAACACCTCCCCAGCATCCGTTCACCACACACACACACACACACACACACACACACACACAAACACACACACACACACACACACACACACACACAGATTGTGGAAATGATAAACTGTGAGAGAATGAAAGCTTGTGTGTGTGTGAGTGTGTGTGTTTGTCTTACGGAGAATGTATCATAAATACATAGCTAGTAAGAATCCCAGATTCATAGAGTCCTACAGTAAGGACAAGGACCCTTCAGCCCAACCTAGCTCATTCCAAAGAAAATGTCCATCCGCGATAACAGCATTTCCTTGCTCTTGGTCCAATTACTGGGGGCGCTAATAGTAGCAAGTTCCGGGTAGTGCATCATCTCGAAATACTTAAATATGTCCTGGATGCCAAACATTTCCTCAAACAATGACATCAGGTCACGCAGAAACATGGTATCTCTTCCGTCAACTGAATATTAATTGTGTGGAATTCAATCTGCACAATTGGCCCCAGTGAAGGGGAAGGGTTTCATATTGCAGACGGCGTCCCTTAGAGATTTTTTATTCTTTTGCTGAGCTGACCTCAAGTCATCATGAACCGCTGTGGTCTGTTAATAGCATTGTTTGCTGTGTTTCCAGTCAATTGGCAAATGGCTTCATTAGCCCCCTTTTATCCAGTTAATTTTCATTATAACTGAAATCCATGTGATGATAATGCTTTACGAGTCATTATTTTATCAACTCGAAAATTGGAGAGCAGGTCTGTAGATATACCACGCAATTGTATAACTGGAAACAAAATCTGTGTTTTTCAATGCGGATTGAAATGGCGAAATAATCATTTTAAACACAAAGTATTGTTGAAAAGGTTCCCACACCACAGAGAGGTCAGCTCAATCATTGCTCATTGCGAGTGCTGCTTCCGCAGCTGTTGGATTCAGCAATGGATGAGGCACATTTACAGATGGCCTGAAGCCAAGGGCTTTGCGAGGGGTAAAAAGAGAACTGTAGCATCTTCCTGCATGGAATTAGAGTCGTTGTGATGAAAACCGTACAAAAAGACTCTGCACACCTAAATTTCCACAATGATCAAAAGCCGTCAATGAACTATTTGAATCCAATATTCCAGCACTTGGCCCGTCACCTTGCATGTCTTAGCGTTTTAAGTGCAGTTATAAATACTTTAAAAACGTATTTAGCGTTTTTGCCTCAAATGCTTTTGCAGACAGTCCATTCCAAATTCCCACCACTCTCTTGATGGAATATTTAGTCACCATATCTCCTCCAAAACTTGTGATTTTACCTTAAATCAATGCCCCATCGTCCATCACAGGAGTCAATCTATTCTTTCTGTACCACACCTATCTTTTTTGAACATGGAAATCATGCCCTCTCTCAATCTCCTATGCTTGAAATTAAACAACATCAGTCTGTCCAAACTGTCTTCATCATTCAGTCTATCCATCCCAGGACATGTCCTATTAAATCTCTCCAGGTACATCCTGAGAAATTCTCTCTGCACCTTCGCCAGTGTAAACACGTCCTTCCTGTAATGTGGATTTCGGACCATCACACGGTACTGTGACTCTGTTCTAACCAGCATTTAATATAGTCCCACATGCACATGCCTGCTCTTACACTCTGTGCTTCAATTAATATTTTCATTTCTCACATTTATACCAGACCATATATCTGAAAACTTACTAAGATGACTATGTCATAGCTGGCCAACGTGTCCTATTTCCAGCAATAGTGTGTTTTGCTTGAGGATAGCTGAACAGCTAGTAGATGGAGATGTTGAATCATTGGGGGAAAGTGTGAGATCTCCAGAACCTCTAAACCACACTCTGCCAGAAAATAAAACTTTCAAGCTTCAACGTAGTCAGTTTATTGCCCCTCATCTATCGGCAGTAGGCCTGTCTTTTAGTTATAAAAAATCCTTTACAGATGTGAACTAGCCACTCTGTGCCTTCTGATAACAAAGGAAAGAACCTGAGAAGGAAAGTTAAGAAACAGAATACTGATCAACAGACGATTCACCTGAGTAAATCCTGTGGACCGCGATGAAAGTATCACTTTGTAATTATTGCGTCCTCTGCAGAAGCTGACTTGTAAAGTACAGTCATTCTCAGCAAGAACAGAAATCTGCTTCCTGCTTTCTCCAGAATTTGCTCTAAGAAACCGGTCAATTGGAAAATACTTTGTTCTTTCAGAAATATTTAGCGGATTGATCTGGCATTGATAAGAAAACTAACTCCCTTGTGACGCTTAACACGTCAGTACGTTATTAACTATTCCCTCCGAGTGCTCCTGAATGAGACGGATGAAATGATCAACCAATTTCTGCACTTCTGCCCTCACCACTTACCTTATGGGCAGGTCTCAAACGATTTCAAACGATGTTATTCAGATCTATCACGTTGCAAACCAAATAGTGTGCGAGTTAATGCCTGAGACATAGATACAAATTGGATAGCCAGGGCAAACCAACATTGAATATGAAGTGGTTTAGCAAACCAATTCTCACAGGTGAGCATTTGAAGCCTGAACGATGCCTGAAGTTCTCAGAGAGATTCAGCACGTCGGTCAGAATCTGTGGAGAGAGAAACAGAGTTAAGATTTTAGATTCATTGGTCTTTCTTCACAAGTATAATCAGCTTAGAAAAATGATATTAATAATGACAATTTGGCGGTTTTGAATAGGGAAAATGTATGGAAAGGAGTGACATGACCAGAGAAGCAGGAGACGAGATAAGTGGGAGAAAGATAAACAGAGACAGAGAAAGAAAGTATACAGCGAGATAACATCAAGGATAGGCAGACCAAAACGAATGTTGATGATAAACACGGGAGAAGGAAATCTCGACATGTTCTAATAGGGAGCCCTCAGTTGGGGAAAACCGTTTGTCTTTGCAAAATGCAGCACGTTTCATGACTGGTCAGGAATGTGGACGCAATAAAGCTCATGAAAGGAATTATATTCATAGATACGTAGAATAATACAATGTGGAAATACGCCTTTTGACCCAAACTGAGCCATGATGATAATACTGCCCAACCAGATTATTCCAATTGACCCCAGTTTGTCCATATCCTTTTTAAAGAAAAGCATTATACTATGAAAGGGGGTTGATCATTTCTCCCAGCTCAGCGTATGCGTGGTATGTTTTAGTTTTGGCCGTCTGGCTGTTCACTGAAAGGAGGCAGTCAGTTTTAGGCTGCTAGTTCAAGTAACAGCTGCATGAAAGAAGCAGGTCCATGCTGGTACCTCTCTCTGATATTTGTAAGACTCTGTGTTTGATTTTCTTTATTACTTTATTGCCAGGAACTGTTGACGGGGCTTCCTGCATGTATTGTGAACATCATCGTCAAGTTGGTGTGATCTGTTGCGTTTTCAGATACGTTAGGTTATTCCGCATTCTGTACTCTTTTGTTTGGCATCATTTTTGTCATCTTTTAATTTACATGCTTTTCGTGTAAAACGAAGTGGTTTGACGAGCTGCATCCCGCCTGGAATCTTCGCTTTACACAAGCCCAAAATAAGTGGAAGAAACAAGGATCTGAGCTCCTTTTTTCAAATGGATTGAGAGGGTCGGCCTTTTCCACAAATATTGGGGTCTCTTTGCTAAATTAGTTCCGTAGTTCCATTTTGGGATTAAGGTTGACTGGACTCCAAGGCAGCGCGTTGTAATTGTTCGTCCTCTTTATTTCTCGGTGTTGAATTCATTTGTTTTCATCAGTGGTTATAAGAGCAATGGCGCTTTCCATAACCATTAGCTTTCTGGAGGTAGATGGAGTGTCCTTGGCTTTTTGCAAAAGTTGATTAAAGCCAAGCTGCTGGAATTCACAGAGAAACTGGGGTTGGAGCTGCCTACTTCCATTCGGAAAGGAGAAGTACTTATAGCAAAAACCTTAGCATTCAAATTTGCTGGAAATGCAGTCAGACTATTCAGAGATAGCCAGAATTCAATTGAAAATGAAACAGCTTGAGGTAGATTCAAAAGACAAGGCAAGGTCAACAGAAATGGAGCAGTTTGAATTATGATTAAAGGCAGAGGAAGGAGCAAAAAGAATAAATCGCTTGGCAGAAGAAAGGAAAAGGGAGATAAGGATACAGTGAAGAGAGATAGAAAGAGAGAGAGGAGAGAGAAAAGGAGAGAGACGAAAGGCAAAAGAAAATGAGTTTGAAATTCCGAAATTGTCACTTAAACGGGAGTTCAAAAATTCACTTTTCGAAGTAATGATAACTCATGTGGAAGAGCAGAAGATTAAACAGCAAGTGTAGCAGCTCAAATGGCTAGCGAGTATTAGTTGATCTAAAAATCAAAGCTTGTCTTTCAAAATCGGTTTCAATCTTCGAAGCATACACATTGGGAAAAGAGAAAGCCTCATGTGGAAAGGGAATGTATATCTCGATAGTAAGTATAAATTATCACAGGGTGAAAAGGAAAGCTTTGAAGATGACAGAGAAGTTAAGAAGCTTGGCGTTTTCACTGCAATAATGTCTGCTATATGAAATGGCAGTGTTTGCGGTTAGGGAATGCACTGGGAAGCCTGATGGAGGGAAACAGTTTATGCCACAGAATGTTGTTGGAGTGGTAATGCAAAACACAGTGGAGGCGGGAAAGCTGTACTAGAATATACAAAATGGTCCGAGGGTTATTAAGGAGGTAGTACTAGATCATCTTACACCATGTATCTGCCAAGTTACAGTTTACTCACATAGACCAGGAACGTCAGCTAAAGAGGTTAAAAAATGACGATACACAAGACCTTTGACGTTTCAATCTGTGACAGTGAAAAATGAGGAGATATGTACTTCTAAATTATGAATTCCAAAAAAGATGCTAGCAACTGAAATTCATGGTGAGACAAGAAGCATTCAGTTACGAAAAGTGAGCTTACGGTATTCAGAGAAGAGGGGGGATAGATGTGGTAGGAGTACTGGAAAACCTCTCCGCTCCAGAAATACAATATATTTTACTAAAGATACAGCTGATTCGTAGGAGGGAGTGCTGCATATTGTCCTTGAAAAGCTAGTAGAATGTCAGGCAACCGAACGAGTGCAAGGTCCATGTTCTGTGATTTGTTTTGACTGTTTGGTAACGAGGTAACAAAGTCACCAATTGAAACAGGGGAGATCATGGAGAACAGATCAGGTTGAAGTCGAATTAACAGAGACCTTTTTGATCAGATAGTTCAGACAAGGCGGGAGTATATAGCTGTCACAAAAGACATCTTCAGAGCAAATAAATTAACGGAATTAAAGGAGAAAAACGGAGATTTGAAGCAATTGTGTCAAGAGCATGCAGGGAAAAAGAATCCGAATATATCCCTGAATGTTACCATTTAAAAACGATGTCTTAATGAGGAAATGGAGACCATCACATATTAAAGTAGATGGGAAATAAGTAGAAGTCCATCAAGTCAAATTGCCAGTGGATTTCAGAAAGGATCTGTTGCAGGTAGCGCATGAGCGATCGCGATGGAGCCACTGAGAAGAACCAACTGCAAAATCACTTTCACTGTCCTGGACTGCAGAAGGATGCTGTTCATTTTTGCCACACATTATAAACATGTCAGGTAATTGCAAAGCAAACTGTGTTGCCCGAAAAATACAGCAGGTCAGACAGCATCTAAGGAGAATGAGAATCTACATTTTATGAAGAAGCCCTTCATCAGGAATCAGGCTTGTGTGGGGTTGCAAGGAAGGTGCAGAGAATGCAATCGGTAGATGAAGGATGGGAGAATTCGATAAGTCAGAGAGGAAGGTGAAGCTGATAGGTAGGACAAACGATGGACAATTCAAAAGGGCGATGTCCAGTTGGAGCCCTAGGTCGGCGATGAGGTTGGGGGACGGGAAACTAAAACAGTGGAAATACATATTCATCCCATGTAGTTGTAGGGTTCCAAGGCTGAAGATGAGCCGTTCTACCTCCAAACGTCAGATATTCAGGGTTTTGCAATGGAGGAGGTCCAGAACATGAATGTCATTTGTGGTGTGGGACGGAAAATTGAAGTATTCAGCCACGGGATGGTGGGATTAGTTGGCGCGGGTGTCCCAGAAATGTTCTCTGAAATGATCTGCAAGTTGGCGTCCTATCTTCCTGATGTAGAGGAGACCACATCTAAGTCAATGGATACAGTAAATAACATTTGTGAAAGTACAAGTAAATTTCTGTCGGATGTAGAAGGATCCTTGGACAGAGGTAAGTGAGAAGGTGTGCAGGTACGCTTTTCATATTTTTATAGGGGGGAAGTAAAGATGCTGGGAGTTGGGTATTGGCTGGTGGGGGCACGGATCTGACAAGGGAATTGAATCAGGAATAGTTTGTGCGAAGCCCTGACAGGAAGGGAAATGTATCCGTAGTGATGGGGTCTGTTTGCAGGTGGCGGAAGTTGCGGAGGATTATGCGATGTGTGCGGAGGATTTGAGGGTAGGAAGTGGGGACGGGATGTACTTTTCTTGTTGAATTGGGCGAGGGGGGTTCATGGGTACAGGTGCGGGAAATGGGGAGATGCACCATTGGTGGAGATTGTGAAGCACATTGTCAAACATGCGGAATAGAAAATTGTGGTATTTGAAGAAGGAGGCTAACTGGAATTTTCTATGGTTGAATTGGCCATCCTGGGAACAGCTGTGGTGTGGTATCAAATCAACGGAACAAATCAACGGAACACCCATGGGCTCACCGATCTCTGGACTCATAGCAGAAGCAGTAATGCAAAGGTTAGAACAAAGAGTCTTACCACATATTCAAGCCAAACTCTGGGTCAGATATGTTGATGACACCTCTGTAATCATTAAAGGAATCCGATTCACGAGAGAAGAAGAAAAGGATAACCAACTCCTATTCCTAGACGTGATGGTACAGAGAACACCGAACGGAGAATTCACCACCAAGGAATACAGGAAAGCCACACACACAGACCAAGTCCTGAACTATGAAAGCAAGCACGCCAACACACACAAACGAAGTTGCATCAAGACACTATTCAAAAGGGCCACAACACACTGCAGCACACCAGAACTGCAAAAAGAAGAAGAGGAACACCTGTAGAAGGTATTCGCCAAAAACGGATACCCGCGCAATTTCATCAACAGATGCCGAAGAGAAAGACAACGGAACGAGGACATACCGCAACCCAAAGGACTAGCCACACGACCGTACATCCGGAACATTTCAGAAGTGACAACCAGACTACTGCGACCACTAGGATTTATAACAACACACAAACCAACAGCCACCCTCAGACAACAACTCACCAGAACGAAGGACCCGATACCCAGCATGAGCAAAACTAATGTAGTGTAGAAAATCCCATGCAAGGACTGCACAAAACTCTATATAGGACAAACAGGAAGACAGCTAACGATCCGCATCCACGAACATCAACTAGCCACGAAACGCCACGACCAGCTATCCCTAGTAGCCACACACGCAGACGACAAGCAACATGAATTTGACTGGGACAACACTACCATTATAGGGCAAGCCAAACAAAGAACAGCCAGGGAATTCCTAGAAGCATGGCACTCATCCACAAACTCCATCAACAAATACATCGACCTGGACCCAATATACCGGCCACTACAGCGGACAGCTGAAACTGACAACCGGAAGCGGCAGGGACAGGCCGCGATAAAGGCCGGAGGAAAAACCACAGAAGCGCTTCACAGGAGGCTCCCAAGCACTGAGGATGTCACCTAGACAGGGGACGAAATGTTTGCAACAAAGATTTCCAGCTCAGCGAACAGAACCACAACAACGAGCACTCGAGATACAAATCTTCACCCAAACTTTGAATATTCAGATCTTATTTATTCCACATATATGTGCCGACAAAGTCAGGGCAAAGCAATTTAAAATAGCACGTGAAACACCATAGCTTTCCCAATTCGATCTCTCAATTAAAAATCTGACCACTGAGTGTATATTGTGTCTCTTCAGTGTAACATCCAGAAACAAAATCAATCAGCATCTCACAGCCTTTCAGATATTTTATCATGTTTTTTTTATATTACGAAGTTTCATTGGGCTCCAAAAAATCTGTTTTCATCCCTTCCCTGCTCATGACATTGTTAAAATGATCTGAACATTTCTTTAAAGACTGAATGTCGACAGGAATCAGTAACATTGTATGAATGGAGACTTGTACTGACAGACTCAACGGTTGCAGTTTTAAAGTCCAAACTTCATAGTGTCCCGATCATGCTCAAAGAATTGTAGCGTTCTTAGTCTGAAATATGTGAATACTCATACCGCCATTCCATCTCTTAACTTTGTCAGTAGTTTCAATCATCTAAAGAGTCGTGCTCACGCCCACGTTTTCCATATGCCCCTAATTTGTTTTGTTTAGACTATTTTAGCATTGCTCCGTATTTCGCTCTGACCACGATTTTAGACAATGCAACAACTACTGAGTGCAATGATATCGAGTTCAGAAATGGGGAGACGTTCAAGGTTGCACAGGCAGCAGCGGTCACAGATGGTGTTCTGCAGTGAACAGTACAGTCAACAGTGCTGCTGACTTTCGAGGTATGTTCATTTTGGCGAATGTCAAAGGATCAAGGGAATTTGGTGGGCTGATGTTGACGAGAATCATGATGAACCTATTGAAATGCTTACAAATTACAAAAGCAAGCGACAACGGGAGGTTGTGAGATATGCAAGCTGTGTGATTTTCCGTTGGCCACATATTTGCTGTAGTCTTCTGGAAGAAGGTGGGTTCTTATGACTGTAGTAAGGAGAGGTTAAAGAGGTCCGTAAATATTCCCACCATCTAGTCCGCGCCGGACCTGAGTGTAAGGTTATGGATTTCATCCAGGCCAGTCGCTTTCTGTGAGTCCTCACATAAGAAGATCAGTCTTAATCTGTGGTGGTAATTGTGGTTACGTTGCATCCCAGGCTGCTGTGATACCAACCTAACAATGCTTTGAAATCGTCGAGTTGTGATATTCTGTTTCCCGCAATTCTGTTCAACTTTTTTTAGTAGTCTGTTGTGCTGAAAGTCTTGCCACAAAAGACGGTGGCCAGATTAAGGTGCACTTATGAAGGGCTTACTTGGATTTTCTGTATAAATCACGGTTGCTCGAGCTGTTCACCTTTGACTTGAAATTCAGTTGGGACAGGAACTCCTATTTCTGTCCATGTTTCCCACATGACAAACATTCAGATTACCATCTTCAGCATGCAGTCTTCAGCACACTCACGATGTCCTTGACGGTGCTGGCATATTTCCTTAGTTTGGATACTTAAGTGCTGGAACAAAGCAAAGTCCACTTATGCTCGGCAGTCCTGTAAACGCCCAGATTGTCCAGTTCAATACTGCAGTGCTTTCTATATTAGATCCTCTCATGCCAATTCCTTCTAGCCAGCTTGGAGGAGCGGGACACAGCCCTGCGATCGAATGTTCAAAATTGCGAACGGCGAATGGAGGGGTAGCCACCTTTTATGGTGGTATATCTCCGGTCAAGAAAGTTCAGAACTTTAGTGGAACAGGAGACATATCGTTAAGCTGTGTTTAAGGTTTGCCTGTTTGAAATCGCCAACAAGAAAGGAAAAGACCACCAAGTATTCTGACTCAAGATGGTTTGTAACTTTGTACACTTAGTCTGGTGCATTCTTCAGTTCTGTGTACAGTGGGAGATAGACTGCTTTCAGGTTAGCAGAGGAGAAAACGTGCAGTAGGTAGTAGGAATGACAGTTTACTGTAAGATATTATTGATCCAAAAATTAGAAATTCGTCAGCATCGCCACATCTGAGCACTGGAATGACTAGAAGGCATAACTAACTGGGCGATGCTTTGCTCAAGGACGCCAATCCCTCCATTCAATAAAGTGAGAATCCCTCAGGTATTAATGCCTTGTCAGGTGCAACAGGAGTGAGGCATGGCTCTGGAAAACAGAGTGCACAGCAGTCTCGAAATTCCCTTTTGAAGATATGTCTAACTTTAAGGTCATCTATTTTGCATTCAACAGCTTGCATGCTTTAGAGGTGTATATTCGGGCAGGAGGATTTGAACCCTCGTAGTTTAAATGTCACTGGAAATACAGCACATTTACCAGGTTTTCTGCATAGCAGTTCCTCCGAATCGATCCGTGTGTGCTTGAGCAAAGCCTGCTATTCTGGGAGATACGTGATTGGTTCCTGGGCTCCATTCATTACCTTGAGCATTCGAGGGCCTACTGCAACCTGTTTACTCGACGTCCACGATATGGGGTCACTCTGTTTCTTATTCCTACGATGGCTGAGCTTCGTTTCCAAGTTTCTGTGAGTTCGGATCTGCCGGTGTCGGCAAGTCAAGGGGGTCCAATTGGCTCTTGTTTGTGAGTCTCGTATAAGATGACTTGCCGTCGTCTGGTCGGCTTGGTATTTGTTACCATGGGGACAGTTCTTGCTCCCAGGCGAAATGAAGCTCAGTTCTGGGTTTTCACGAGTGGGCTAGGTTTTCGGGAAGATGGTATACCTTTAATTACGCTGCACTTGAGATTGGAGAGATTGTGTTCGAGCCCCGTCAGCCATAGCATCTCGAGAAACGAAAGAAGTTGTAAGCGAACGTTGTTAGTAACTCTATTAGACTTGACATTAAGGTTTAAAGAGATAATTGAATTAAAACGTGGTAATGCAAGGTCTGCTATCGACCTCTTGCAAAATGTCACCTTGCTCCAGTGCAACCTGGAACGTGGATTATTTGTGTGTAACGTTACGTGCAATTTAGTCATGTCGGCGTAAGAGGAGGCGTTGTAGAATTTCTTTCTCCCTGATTTCTTTTGAAGGTCGTCAGACAAGGCGACCAATTTCCCTGTGTGTGCTGAGCATTGTAATTAAATTCCGTTCCTGTCTGAAGCAAAATTAAAAAATGGAACAAATGAACAGGACTTTAAAAAGTGAAACGTGAAGAAGCCATTGTTTCCTACTCTGTGTTTCGTTATTTCATTTTTAAGAACCGACATCAATTTGATGAAGAGACGTATCTTATAATTGATTATTCAAGGCAATAGTGCATCCACTTTTACCATGAGCTGCTGTTTTGATCTGGGTGATGTGACGACTATATTCAGGCTTGAAACTCAAAATTTAAAGGCAGGCTTGATAAGGCAATATAATACTTTTCCTTTGCATCAATTGAACCTTTGGTCAGTGAGATCGTTATCAGTCACATTGACGTTGAGAACAAAACTTTAATTCAGCTGGAAAGAAAACAAAGTGTGGTGCCCAATGCATTCGTAGCACATTCCATGCTGACGAGATCAGGTAAGTGTACCTGATCTTTTTTGTTATCCTGGCTCTAAACTGGTAGGATATTATTGTGTACGCTCAATGTTTGTTGGGCCACACTGTCTATGGTATATCCCACATATTCCAACTGAAATAAGATTAATATCGGTGAAATCTTTGAGTTGCATGCGATATTATTAGTTGGCTAACACCAATGCGGGCACTGATCTACTTTATTTCATGAAAAAGCAATGGCTTTTTCATAGAAGACAAATCATTGTTTCAGAAGTTTACATTGTCTACCGAATTTAGGACTGCATCTCCTCCGAGAACACAAACACGGGAGCTACCTGCTGACCACTGGTTTGGGCACTTCGGCACTACCAATTTTTTAATCCATTCAATGTGACATCAGCAGAGGTGGCTGGTGTGAAAATCATGATCTGGAGGAGGGAAGAATATTAAACGACTCAATGAAAATTCATAAATTTCAGTTTGCCACGGTTTAATAAGCAAATGTGTTTAAACTCCGGCACACATCTTTAAAAAAAGACTTAGGTTGAATAATTTTATCACAGCACATGAAACAGTAGCATTTGTAGAAAGTCCAACATATAATAATTCAAATATAATACAAACCTGGTTTACAAATTCTGAATTTATTTTCCACTTACAGTTAACACACTGACGGTTGTAATACTATGCTGTCAACAATGTTGTCTCTCCAAATGTACCACACGATACATGGTGGTGACGGACCTACTTATCCTGAGCTTCGACTTTATACTAAGACACATTGTTCTTGTCTATCACAATCATTTTCATTTCCTGCAGGACATCCCAATGTGCAAAGTATATGCAGCAGTGTTAAATGCAGCTACACATGCATCTGTCGAGTTTACTGTCGCTTTTACTTTTGACCGATTTATGACCATTTCTTCCAAGAAGTGGAGAAGTAAGTATTGAACCGTTTACACAGCAGATGTGATCTTGGAACACTTGGAGTACTGTGCTGTGTATAAAAAAAAGTCAGCTGATAGTTAATGCTAACTGGTTCCTACCGAATGTGGAACACCCCGTGGATTTGTGTCATGTCAGAGAAGTTCAATTCTCTCTGCTCTGCACAGCAGAATAGTTCTTGCATCATGTTCTATCGCTGGTAGTTCCATTTGTTCATATTGTGCTGCTGAATGTTTTCACTATCAGACAGGGATGAATGAGCAGCGGAAAACACAAAAGGCTCCACCCTCATAGAATTTGTAAGAGTGATGGCAATTACAAGGGAGAGAGCCGAAGGACTTATATTCATGTATGTTATCTCGAGAACCTTCCTCCTGTAACGTGTGTTGGTGACCCTGGTTTGTGAGTGGAAACGGATTTAAAACTTTGGTTACGATTACTTTATTTTCTACTTGAACTGAGCTTCATTCTGCAAATCTCAGACTGCTGCACAAACACTTGCGTCTATGCTATAATCCAATCAAAGTTTTGAGAAGATTTGAAGAATAGGCTTAAGCACCCCTTTTCTCCACTTTTTCAATTAATCTGACGATGAAAATAACTGAAGCATTTGAAGTTCAGAAATAATTTTCATTTCACACAATACTTTGAGACACTGAATGCAAGGCTGCCGGCATTTTCTGCACGTGGTTAGGCAGACTTATTTTTAATGATTGTCAGCAAATTGGGGTGACTTGGGAATCTCATTGCCAAAGTGACCAAGTCTTGTTCTGAGGACTATTCCTTTGGAAACCATGTTGCCTGCGTTTGCTTTCGGCATATAAGTGAAACGTTGAAAATATATTTAAATCCGTACCTGAACAGGGGAGGTTTGAAGGGTTTGGGAGTGGAGCTGGGGGGTGGGACTAGTTTAATTTTGAGTTCTGTTCAGCGTTGACGAGTTGACCATAATAGTCTGCTCCCATGCTCTCTGACTCAATATTGTATGATGAAATGCAGTGACATCAGAGTGAGAGATACGAGATACTGATTCTCTTGCCTGATAATATTAACAATAAAACACGCACCTGATGGAATTATCAATTTGAATTCGCACTAGGTGTGGTTGGCCCTCGCTAATGGCGATGTTCTGTTGAACATGACAACAAAAACGGTACTGGATGACCGAAGTATGAATGCAGAATCCGACAGTGGTCAGATGAAAGGATCTTATTCAGCCTGTTGGACCGAGGCTGGTGTTGGATGGCGAAATTCATCTTGAAGGGTTTCTGAACTTTATTTTCTTTCCATTTTTTGCAGAAGTCTGCACATTTCATGTGAGAAATACTTTCATTTCCGTTACCCTCATCACAACTACAATGACCACACTTCCGGGAAAGGCATGTGTCATATTTTCCTGCACTTGCATGAGGAATGATTTTGACATGATTTCTACGTGCTTTCTGTTGCCAACTGATTTGAATTAGCGTCATCTACTTCTGTCAATGGAGTTAATTTTCACGATTTAGATTCAATAAAACCTCGCTTGAAACAACACGATGGATTTATTTGAACTGGTGATTTTGTGATTATCCAGTGACACCAGAACCAGAAACACATCAAAATCGCATCGAAATAATCATCAGTTATGTTCACCATAACTTGATTAAATGAGCATTTTATGTTAATTTTGTTAAAGGCCGAAGCGTTGCGCACTCTATGAGCTGTGATCTCAATCTGGCATGCCAAATCAAATAATCTCAATGCTGGTATTACTCGCTATCCGAAAATAGAGCGTTGCAATGAACTTTCCATAAGATGAAATGACGTAGAGCGAAGAGCCATTAATTGAATGGGGAAAAATGAGCATTTTTGGATTTGTTTCATTTAGCAAAAACAGGTATGAATGTAGGTCTTCTGTAAAGTGACGTTGTGTGAAGTGAACTTTTGAAAAGTGGGGATATCTGTGTGGATAACTCATTTTGTCTTTTTTAAAAACTGCTTCCTTTTCTAAGTAACATGATAAATGTAATATTTTACGAACCTGTCCGACAAAAATGACTCGCAACACACTTTTTTGAAATGAATCTGCATCTGGTGTGATATCCATCTGGTATCCTTGAACGCCCTACGGCATTTCATACATATTCCGATTTTCCCATCGTGTCATGTTTTGAGATAGGGCTCTGGATAGCTAAGTTCAATCGTCAATGTATCTCAGAAAGGAAAGAAGTCAAATCACTGATTTTAGGAAATTCAACTCAGAGACAGAAAGTGATAGAGTCACGGAGTCACCCTTTGGTCCAACTCGGCCATGCCGACCAGTTATCCTCACCTAATCTGATCCCAAATGTCACCACTTGGCACTTATCACTCCAAATAATCCATATGCGTATACCCATCCAGATGGTTTTAAATGCTTTAATTGTACCAGCCTCCCACACTTCCCCCGTAAGTTCATTCCATTAACCCAGCACACTGCATGAAAAATGTTTCCCGTTAGATCCCTTTCATACGTTTCATCTCTCAACCTCAACCTCAATCTCTATTTCTGGATGTCAGCACGGCAGTTTTAAAAAGAACCTTGTCTATTTAGGCTATCCATACCCATCATGATTTTATAAACATCTTTCATGTCACCCCTTCGCCTCTTACATTCCAGCGAAAACAGCCCCAGCTTATTCAGCCTTCTTCTTACAGCTCACATACTCCAACCATGGCAACATCCTGGAAAGTGCTTTCTGAACCTTTTAATTTCACATCATCCTTCCGCGAGGAAGGAGACCAGAATTACACACAACAGTCCAAAAGGGGCCCAAACGTTGTCCTGTACAGGCGCCTGTGACCTCCCAACTCCAATACTTTGTACTCCGACCGATAAAGGAAATCATATCAAGTGCATTCTTCACTGTCCGATATACCTGCGATTAAACTTTCAAAGAACTAAGAACTGCACTGCTAAATCGCTTTGTCCAGCTACGTTCAACATGATCATACCTCTTAGTGTATAAGTCCTGCTACGATTTGCTTTTCCAAAATGCAACAACTGTACGTAACGAAATTGAACCCAACCTGCCTCTTCTCAGCCTATTAGCCCATCTGATCACGGTCCCGTTATGCTCTTGAGATAGGTTTCTTCGCTGTCCACTATACCTTCAATGTTGGTGTCATCTGCAAACTTGCTAAGCGTACCTCCTATGTTCACATCAAAATCATTTGTATAAATAACAAAAAGCATTTGATGCACGACGCGTTCTTGTGGCACTTCCCTGGTCACAAGCCTTCATTCTGAAAAGCATGCTTCCACCGCCAGCCTCTGCCTTCTATCATAAAGCCAGTTCTGTACCCAAAACGGCTCATTCTCCCTACACTCTATGAAATCTAATCGTATTAAGCATTCTTTCATGAGGAACATTGTCGAGCGGTATACTAAAGTCCGGAAAGTTGAAGTCTGTCACTCTGCACTCATCAATCGTCTCTGTTCCTTCTTCAAAAGACTCAATCAAAGTCGTGAGACATGATCTCCCACGCACAAAGCCATGCTGACGATCGCCCAGTCAGAACTTGCCTTTCCAAATAAATGTAAATCCTGTCACTCGGATAATTCTCCAACAACTCGCTCAGCGCTGATGTCAGACTCACCCAATAAATACTTATATCAGAAATAGCATTATCATTCATCGCATTTCTTTAGATCCCTGGCACTCTTCTAAGTTCCTGTTCACGTTGATTCAGTAATTTTAATCCAGATACCCAACTGTAACCGCACGTTGTTTCCAAGCTTTCTTCTCAATATCAGTTTCCATTTAGACATATAGAAAATAGCATTACTGCTGTGATTCATCCCTCTTTCCCCTTTCCATTCGAAGTCATCTTTTTTGAGTAGTCTGCACAGGACTGAGTTTGAGGTCACTTGACCAGACTTTGTCTGACCAACACAGTATCCTTTTTGCACCAGATTCTCCAGAGTCCAATCAAGCCCTTGAGGCAGTACACGAATGGCGAGGAACTCCTGGTCTGAATTGTACTGATTAAATAAAGTGATATGTTATGGAAGCGTTCGAAGTGAATCAGTTAAAATAAAAGTATTGTGTACAGTTCATCATAAAACTTTCTTATCTGTTTCCATTGTGTTTGAGATAATTTATCTGGACCCACTGTATAGTGACGTATCACTGTTTCATTTAGGTAATATCTACAAATGTTTTTCCCGTGCGTATTTTTCTCTCAGTCACTCTACAATTCAATAACTCAATCAAATTGGTTTCATCTGTTCGCGCCTAACAACTAAGGAACCTTCATTCAATATTTCCATTCTGGTTCATTCCCTGACTGTTCCCAGTTCGACATATGCTCTTTCTTATTTGCCTGCCATTCGGTGGTACAGTGGCTCCTTTGTAACCCATTTTTCAGATGCAGAGATCCGTGATCGATTGCAGCCTCGGGCGACTGTATGTGTGATGTTTGCACATTCGCCTTGTGTTTACATTAGTTTCCTCCCACAGTCCAAATATGTTACGTTTACGTGGCTTGGACATAGGAATGCTGGATGACAGTAATCAGCTTGTGTGCAAGAGTGAGTGGGATGCTCTTCAGAGCTATGGTATGGACTCGATGTGCTGAATGCCTTGCTTCCATGCTGAAGATATTCTATGATGAACGCCACATCTCTATGAAACTTCAATTGTCTCAGAGTTCTTGGTAATACGAATTCTCTGCCGGACTCTGTGATCCCTCATTCTCGCGCACAGACGCACATGAGGTTAATTTAAACGTAGAAATAACAACAGTTACGCTAATTATCCCTCGAGATTTGAATGTTAAGGGACATTGCAAGCAACATATTCAAGATATGAAAGGTAAACAAAAGCGAGATGAACGTGAACGATATCCACCTTTTGCAGCTTCCATAACTATTGTAGACAATCAGACAAAATAGGACCTGATCGTTCAGAAAAAAACTGCAGACACACATCTGGACAGAAAGGGTGGAAGATGTTCAGAAGCACTTTCCGCCAACAGCTGTTGACTCCATGTCGTGTGATAATTTAATTCGAAGAAAACCCATTTCGTGAATGGTTGTTAAGCAAATTGATTACGAAAATGGGAGAAAGGTAGAAATATGGAGTTTCACAAGGCATCAGCCATGGCACACCTGGCTCGACGGGATGAATGACGGAGACCTGTCCTCTGCTCCTGGTTCATTCTCATGCCCTTTTGTCACGACCTGAGGTACACTGCGAGACGAGATTTTTTATTTTGTCAAAATAACAGAGTTCGTTGATGCAATGCAGTTTGCAGAAAATGCTACTTCTCGCAAATTGCATGGGCACTAAAGAAATTGAATGTCATAAATTGTTGAATAACATGTGACAGGCTTCTGTCGAGAAAGAATTCATTAATTCATTTCAATTCTATGCAGTTTGAAGTGTGGCTTTGACAAAAACATATTATTTGCTTTCCACAAGGGAGATTCAGTAATAAACACGTCATTAAACGTCATAAATAATGTATTGCATGAATGTTTGTTGCAAATTCCGAGCTAAAACTTGAACTTATTTCCAAGTCTTGCTGCACACGTGCTTCGACTTTTCATGGCTTGAGGCGACATGTTTTTCTCTGTAGTCATTTCCAATGTCCATACTTAAGAAACTTGAAGCGTGAATGAAGTTTCATCTGCTTCTGTGGTGTTTCATCATATATCAGAAGACGTTACACGGATTGCCGTCAATGACATTATGCAGCTTTAATTATTGAAGTCCAAAAAAGAAACTACCATGTTATTTGGTAGGCTCAACGGAATTTTTGCTCTGCTGTGTCTCAAGTAATTGTGGCATTGTATTCAATCCGATCTCTGTTGAAGCTGAAGCTCAAGTTAGTTAACTCACTCTGCATTATTCAGATTCTTTATGGAACTGTAATACTGTCAAGGCTAATTATAGCAACTGCTATCTGTAAGTGTGCAACAAACACTAAACTATCTTCACATCTATAAGATTACCACAAATTTTAGACTCGTTAGATTTCTGTTTTTGCATGTACAATGAAACAGTCATTTCTTTTACTTTTCAAAAGTTATGTTGCCCTTTGAAAAATGAAAAGGTCATAACGGGAGATTTGCCGAAGAGTCTGCATTAATAATGAAAGGGGAACACTAATTTCCCCCAGTATATATTTTCTTTTCTAATCGGTTTTACCCGTAACAGTCATAGGTTGTGCGAGCCAGGAGAGTTGGGAACTCCAGTAAAACGTTATCTGAATTTCTTTTGAGATCTTCTCTGTGGATGTCGTTGCCTCCTGACTGGAAGAATCTGTCTTTGTCACAACCGTTTTTGCCAGGGTGCGATTATTGAATCTTATTCTATAAGAATAATTAATTAGCAATCGCTACTGTATTGGGTCGGTTAAGTTTTCCAATAGGTTATTCTAAGTTCTGCTTTCATTTGGAATGTTTAAACTGCCATGCTTAAATAGGTTTTCTTTTGCTTAAGGCTGAGTGGCTTAATCTGCTGTATCAGATCTGGAACATCCGCATCTGCCTATGAAAGACGAAAACAAAAATGTTCGGGTCTAGGCTACATTCTTTAAATACTTTGAGTGAGGATGCTCAGTTTCATAACTCATGCGTTGCTCTCAGGAAAGACATCTGCATCTAACAGGTAATAGTATTTAGAAATCTAAACTGACGATAATTGGAATTTCAACAATAACACGGTTGTGCTTGTTTTCCACAGAAAGACAATAATCGTTTCGTTCCTATTCAAGGCGAGCTTATTCGTTATTCTTGTTTAAAAGAACCTCAGAGAGCATCAAAACACTTGTTAGAGAAGATCAGCCACAGATGCAAATAAATTACAAACGATAACCGGATTCATGCGGGAAATACCTCATTATTCTGTCGGATAGTCCTGCCTGGGTCAGACATACAACAGCATAACAGGAATTTGACCTAAACAGTGATGTGGAGGAGTTGCTCGCAACAGGATAATGACAGGCGAAATAAAACACACATGATTGAAACAGACTGAGAGAGGGAATAATGGCAAAACAAAGTCAAAATCTGGCAGTAACTGCAAACAGATAGAGAGATACAATTAAGTGTGAAGGGGTGAACGAAAGAAAGAAGAATGAGAGGAAGGAAAAAAGACAGAAAGAGGCAAAGAAAGAACGATAAGTTGACCAGCAAAAAGAGCAGCAAACATGATCGTGGGGAGAATAAAGTAAAATAAAACAATGTTTTGCATCACTTCGTATGTATTTCTTATTTAGAATCATTTTAACCCGAACAGAAGCAAGTCAGTTTTGCATGGGATAAACTGGTTTTGTGATGGCAAACCGCTACAATATTTTGGGTGCATAGCACAAAATGTTTTTTCCATGGTTACGCTAGAGACGTTTGAGGGCCTATGATTCGATAACAAGTTAAAACATAATGAAGGTACAGTAGTTAATAACTGAACGAGTGGAGACAATGCTGTCCATGCAATATCTGTGCCCTGGGCCAGATAAAAACAAAATGGGTTCACCAAGCTCCTGATAAAATTTCCTCTCAGTGTTCGTACGTGCTAGTCAACATTTCTTTTGCTGATTTCTGGACAGGCATATTGACACGTTTCCTGATGTTGCAAGATACGGACAAGAAGCATTTTTTTCGTTGTTCACTGTTCTGGCCCCAGCACTGATTCAGTTGACTACAAGTAAAGGGCAGTGTTTAGCTGTGGTCATCATATCACTTTCTTAGACAACAGTGTTCGAGTGATGAGCAACACCGACCTCAAAAATAACTGCACTTGACAATAATTGAGGCTTTTCTTTTGAATTTATTTGACATGTATCACAGAGAACGAAAAGTGAGCATTGTGCAGAGATATGGATTTTCTGAATCTTAAATAATTGAAGCACCGTGCACAATTCTGGACCACAATCCTCTTTTTCACAAAGGCATGAGGGGATGCGCACAGTCTTATCTTCAGACACAGTGCCAGAGCTTCACAGTGCACAGTTCAGATTCTTAGCATCACTCATCGCCATGCCCATATTTTGCACCTCTAAATACACTAGATAGACGAGACTCTGATAGCGTTGCTCTCCCTAGATTTTAGTTCAGCCATATTTGGAATACTGGATGCATTGGTCATGGAAAACTGGAACAAAACATCTAGTCACATGTTACAGGGATGCTGTCCCAAGTTGAATACTGAACTGACGATGTCATGTAAGGCAGATGATCGCGGTCAAGGGCATTTTGTTTCAGAATGACAAACTGTGACTAGTGGTGTTCCACAGGAATCGGTGCTGTGACATCTGTTGTTCGTGATCTATGTGAGTGATTTGAAAGAAAATGTAGCTCCTGTTATTAGTAAGTTTTTGGACGATACAAAGGTTGCTGGATTCGCGGTTACTGAGGAGGATTGTCAGCAGACGCAGCAGGATTTAACTCACTTGGAGACATGGGCACAAAAATGGCGGACGCAATTTAAACTGGACAACTGTGAGGTGATGTATTTGGCAATGCACGTGCAGATCGAAATTATAAATTGAATGACCGAACCCTTCACAGTATTGACATGGTGACCGTACTGAATGTGGAGGTGCACAGATCTTTGAACTTGGCAGCACAGGGAGCTGACGTATTAAAAAGAGACAATTGCACACCTCCCCACATTGTAACTGAGTACAAAGATAGCAGTCTTATCGATATTTAATTAGGCCATACTCGCACATCGAATAAAGTTCTGGTCACCGCAGAAGCAGAAGTATGTGGATGCGCTGGAGAGTGTACATTTTTAAAAAATAGAATCCCTAAAGTGTGGAAACAGGCCTTTCGGCCGAACAAGCCCACATTGCACCTCCGAAGAGTATCCCACCCAGACCTTTTGCCTTTCAGCATACATTGTACAGACTTTTACGCACCTAACATGCACATCCTTGCGTACAATGGGCAAATAGTTTAGACAATTCGGCTAATCTGCGCATCCTTGAACTGTGGAAGGAAATTGGAGCACCTGGAGTGAAACCACGCAGACAGATGCCTGAGGCTGCAATTGAAGCCAGAACCCTGGCGCTGCGAAGCAGCAGTGCTAACCACTGAGCCAATGCATCGCCTCACCACTACGCCATCGTGCTGTCCCACTTACTGGGACATTTCCTGTTTAGGTGGTTTGAGCCGTGAAGAAAGTTTGGACAGAGAGGGCTTGCTTTCACTGGAGCACAGGAAGTTGAGGAGTGACCTACAAGGTGTTTACAAATTTGTGACTGACATTGATAGCGTGGAAACCATGGTGCTTGTGTCCAGCATAAGGAGTCAGTTACGAAAGAAAAAGCACTGGCTCAAGGTGCCACGGCTCACATTTAGGAGAGGTGTGTGAGAAGTTTTTTTGTGTTGAAAGGGTGATGAGTGCCTGGAATGCGTTGTCGGAGGAGGTTCGTGTGGAAGCAGATACAATGCCACTATTCTACAAGCACATAGACGAAGATATTTTCAGAACAGAAAGCGTGGTTTACGTTTCCTGCAAGCCAGGACAATTTTATTGTGAAAGAACAAAAAGTGGCGACACATGTCTATAAGTCGAAAGGGCCTGTTTCCATGCTGCATTGTTCTTTGTTCTTTGTTATAGAGTGATAGAGAATGACAGAATAAAAACAACAAAGCAGAGCCTTCCGATGATAACTAACTTTACGAATTCTGCTTTTGAGCCCTCGACCAATGTCTGTGCATTGCAAGTACTGTTCTAAATGTTTCTGAAATACTAAGAGAGTTCTGGCCGCTTACAGCCATAGAGTTGGACAATTACGTCAACATTTGATTAAAAAAAATCCTTCGAAGTCTACTGAAACTTCTCTCCCGTTACTGTAAATCCATGTCCATGGTAATTCATCTGTCCATCTCGGGAAAATTATGTTCCTTTCCATGCGATCCATCTCGCTCTTAAATTTAAATCCGGCAATCACGTTCCCTTTGTCTCAAGGAAACACCCTGTCTGCTCTTCTTCATGTAATTTAGACAGATAGCAGTTTCGACAAACAGCATTTATGCTCTCAGTTTGTTTGGTTAGCTGACACATGGAATAATGCGTGTTTTTTCCTGTTTTTTCATAAATCTTTCACAGATAATCATGAGAACACCATACACCAAACATTTTTAGTAAATGCTGTGTTAAACAGATTTGCAAAATAATTTTTAATTGAGTTCTCAGCATTCTTCATGGTTGTATGATCTAGACAGGAATATTTCCTGATTCGTGATGACAGTGAAGCCTTCCTTCTTTATTAGTTTTGTTCCTCCCTCTTGACTTCCTCGAGTTACTTACAATTTTAAAAATTGTGATAAAAATGATAGTAACACAAAAAAAGTTATACGATACGAAACACCTGAAGTGTGCCTTAGTACACACATGCAAAGAGCAGCACGCATTCACTTGATCAAGGTCACAATTCTTGGACAGTCTAAACAGAGACACGCATAAGAATTCTTAAAGGTTTGGTTTTCAAACCATAATACCACCCACAAGCATTTTGACAGAGATCCCACATTCAAACCAGAAGTGATGCCACCCACCTGAACAGACCGGCACATATAAATATCAAGAAAGCTTCACGGACGTTGCGCTGATGATGTTAACTGTTATGGTTATGAAACATTTGCATGAAAATCCAACGTGACGCGGAGATAGTCTACAACAACGTTAACATATTCCTTTCGATGTGGCTAAACAAATGGAAAGGTGAAAGTGCATTAATAATTCCATAACAAAGTCTAATACTTTTAAAACTTCCCAAATATGGAATGTCAGCAATTTTGCATTAACATAACACGCAAGAATTCAAGTGGAGACAGAAAGGCAGACTACTACCTCAATGGAATCAATTTATGTAAAGGGGCAGTACAGAGAGATCTGGGTGTTCTTGTACACCAGTCAATGAAGGCAAGCATGCAGGTACAGCAGGTAGTGAAGAAGGCTAATAGCATGTTGGCCTTCATAACAAGAGGAATTGAGTATAGAAGCAAAGAGGTGCTTCTGCAGCTGTACAGGGCCCTGGTGAGACCACACCTGGAGTACTGTGTGCAGTTCTGGTCTCCAAATTTGAGAAAAGACAGTCTGGCTATTGAGGGAGTGCAGCGTAGGTTCACGAGGTCAATTCCTGGAATGGCAGGATTACCTTACACTGAAAGACTGAAGTGACTGGGCTTGTATACCCTTGAGTTTCGAAGATTGGGAGGGGATCTGATTGAGATGTATAAGATTATGAAAGGATTGGACACTCTGGCAGTAGGAAACATATTTCCACTGATAGGTGAGTGCCGAACCAGAGGACACAGCTTAAAAATACGGGGTAGACCATTTAGGACAGAGCTCAGGAGAAACGTCTTCACCCAGAGAGTTGTGGCTGTGTGGAATGTTCTGCCCCAGAGGGCAGTGGAGGCCCACTCTCTGGATTCATTTAAGAAGGAGTTGGATAGAGCTCTCAAAGATAGTAGAATCAAGGGTTATGGAGATACGGCAGGAACAGGATACTGATTAGGAATGATCAGACATGATTATATTGAATGGCGGTGCAGGCTCGAAGGGCTGAATGGCCTACTCCTGCACCTATTGTCTCTTGTCTATTGAACTACAGTCAGTGACCGGAAGTTAACCTCAGTCAGTGACAGGAATTCGGTGACGATTAGAGAATAGAATTTGTTGTGAACTGTGAGCAAAATAGAAATAAATGGCAAAAGGGTACGAACAAATTGGTCGAATGAACAGACGAGGGCCAATGACATTTCAATCAGAAATGTATGAATTGATATCTGTGCTGAGAAATGTAATTCAGAATAATAGTCTTGGAAAGAAAAAAGAAAAAGGATGCAATTCCAGAGGAGACAGATGAGCAGAGGGCGCTAAATGCATAAGTACAAATTGTTGAACCGAGGAGGAATCTTTCTGGGAACACCTATATTTGGCCCACGGGGAGATCTGGCTGGAAGTCAGGCGGTGATAGTCACTAACATATCATAAAAGTGAAAGCTTTTATTAATACACTCGTTATGGACCAAACCAGACCCACTACAAACATTTCTAGAAATTTACCCAAACCTTAATTTTGCTAGTTGCTTTAAGCAGATGCAGTGCGGATATTCCAAGTGGGGATGCAACTGGTCAAACCACTCAGTTTAAGAAAAGCAGGATATATTCACAAGATTATGGACTGAAACGCGATCAAAAGAGAACAGAATTCCGAATAACGTCACCGATCCAAAAACGCAAGCAGATCATCCCAATATAATGATGCTGTTCTAAAAACTTGCATCAATCCCCACATTCACCATTTAGCACAAAAGGAAAAAGAAAAAAAAATCACAGGATCGCAAAGGAGACAGATACATCTCGCAACATGGAACACCGTCTTTCATGTAGCTGTTTCTTGATCCAGCAGTCTTAAACTAACTGAGTTCACTCAGTGAACTAACAGACTGCCAAAATCAGATCAAACCAGAGAAATGGTCACACCCCTGTCATTGCCAAAATGTTGTTTTTTCTTTTTACTTTCAAAGCCATTTGGCTGAGGCAGTAATCGTTAGCTGTAATGAAATTGATCCTAAAGCACATCGAAGCCGCATTTTTCAGAATGTATACTTTCGCTACCTCCCAGAAAAACTACGGACAGCATAAGTTCGTGAATGGATGAGAATTATTACAGATGACAGCCCCAAACTGGAAGCAAAAGGACAATATCCAGGATGGAATTGTTTGCTGGATGGGGTGTGTCAGTTATTGTATTTGAACAGGATGGATGTGAGTTATTAAATGTTTTATTGTATTGGGGCAAGTTCAGCTTGTGAAGTTTTGCGGGATTTTGTATTGGAGATGGTGTACACGTGAGCTGGTATGTGGGTAATTTCATTATAGACAGAATGCATGTTATAATATGGGGGTTGTTTCATTCAGGAGACGGTGTATGTAAGATCGGGTGTGGGTTATTGAATTGTGGACAGGCTAGGTGTGAGATGGAGTGCAGGTTCCTGTGGCGGAAAAGCGTGTGTATGGGTTGTGCTGTAAGATTCCTTTGTATCGGACAGGGATTGTGCAAGATGGGTATGAGGTTACGGTATGGTGACAGGATGCATGCGAGATGGGGTCCAGTTTCTGTATTGGCGGCAAATAATGTATGAGATAGGATTTTGCCTTTTGTGTTAAGGACGGATTGTATTCGAGATGGAGTGTTGTCTGTTGTTTCGCAGGCATGATACGCCTCGGATGGAGTTTCAGTGTTTGTGGCATGGTGTTTGGTGAAATGGTTTGTGCGTTATTAGGTTGGGGATAAGGTGTATTTGCGATGAGGTGTGCATCGTTTTATCGTGGATTTTATTTGTGTGCGATGGGATGCAAGTTATTATATTGGGAACAGGGTTGTTGGTTTGAATATTGGGTACGATTTGTGTGTGAGATGGAGTGTTTAACTTACTGTATTTCTGACAAGGTGAGTGCAAGATGGCGCTGGATTAGTGTATTGTGAAAGGAGCATGGATGTGCAATGGGGTGTAAATAATTCTGTTGAGGTCACGTTCGATGTGAGAGTGAGTTAGGATCATTAGTTTTGGGGACAGGGTCTGTTTGAGATAGTGTGGGGACCATTGTGCATTGTGTGTGTGATACACAGTATGCTTTGTTAGCTTGTGGCAAGGTTTGCGTAAAATGGAGTAGGTCATGATAACAGTTTTTGCAATGAATACGAATAGATCAGAAAATGAACGGATTGGAACCGACATGAATTATTTGTACTCTGAACTTATGATGTTTAGGCCATTGCACTTTCTACATAAATCTCAAATGCTCCTCTCCAAAGATTCAGCCAATCGTGTGTACATTTGCTTAATAAATGTATCACAATCAAACGAACTGTTTATTTTCCAAACGATTGAACTTCTGAATCGTGGAAGATTTTGAACATCCTCGATGTCACTTCGACTCCCACATACCCAATGCAATGCTATCAGCTACGATGTTAACTCACAAGCAACACACGTTGATGACATATGCTGAATCTCCATCTTTTCGCCCAGTGCATGGCACCTTTTCCCCATGGATTCCTTATGCCTGCCTATCTGCTCCAGGAGATGCAGATTGCACTGAGGATCACATCTTGCCAGAGTGGATTGGTATTTCTCTCTCTTGTTTTCCACACTGCTAGCTCCCGGTATGTGTGGTCTCTGTTCTCACTCTTTTTCTCTCAACATGTACTCTTTTCTGTCTCTCTCTCTCTTCTGGCAAACTCTCCCAGAGGATGTTGGAGAATTTTTGAATTGAGCACAAGCCCCAGAGAGTTTAAAAAAGCGCCAAAGTTTCGGCTTCTTTTTAAAAGACAGTGCATTTTTAAAAAAAGATCACAAAAAATTAAGCCAGGTCGCTCAATGTTTGTTATTGGTAAATTCCACGTGCCGAAAATCCCCTTCCTCTACTAATGATGGGCATCTCCAGTGTGGGCGGCACGGTGGCACAGTGGTTAGCACAGCTGCCTCACGTCGCCAGAGACTCGGGTTCAATTCCCGCCTCAGGCGACTTTTGTGTGAAGTTTGCACATTCTCCCCGTGTCTGCGTTGGTTTCCTCCGGGTGCTCCTGTTTCCTCCCACAGTCCAAAGATGTGCAGGCCAAGTGATTTGGCCATGCTAAATTTCCCGTAGTGTTAGGTAAGGGGTAAATGTAGGGGTATGGGTGGGTTGCGCTTCGGCAGGTTGGTATGGACTTGTTGGGACGAAGGGCCTGTTTCCACGCTGTAATGTAATCTAATCCATCCTGACAAAAGCGGATTGATTTCTGGAACGAGCCAATGAAGTGGAGACAGAATATTTGTGAGGGAGAGTTGGTGGGAGGGAAGAGTCAATGAGATAGAGAGACGCCGACAGAGGCAAAAAGAGAGACAAAGAGTGAGAGACAGCGACAGAACAATACAACGCGAGACAGGGATAGAGGCAATGAATGATAGGTAATGAGGGAGTGCCACAGATAGAGAGGCAAGTAGAGAGACAGAGAGAAAGAGACGTACAGAGGAGAAAAAGAAAGACGCAGACAGGGACACAGAGAGAGTTAGAAGCAATGCGTGAGCGAGAGACAAAAATGGAAGAAGAGAAAATGAGAGACCAGGCAAGAGAACGGCAGACATAGAGCGTAAAAAAAAATTGGGAGAGAGGGAAAGACAGAGTGAGACAGACGACGAGGTAGAGAGAGGCAGGGAAGGGACAAACAGACAGGGAGTTAGAGAGAAACAATGTGAGAGAGGATTAGTGAGAGAAAAAAGACAGAAGAGAGAGAGAGAGAAAGAGACACAACGAAATCAAGAAAGAGCGATATCGAGTGAGAGACAGAGTTAAAGAGAGGTGGAAGGGCATAAGAGACAAAGGCAGAGGGAGACAAAGAACAAAGAACAAAGAAAATTACTGTAGAGGAACAGCCTCTTATGATTTCCACGACTCCTACGATCCAGATCCTCCAACTGAACGTGCCGCCTACTTTTTCAGAGACTGTATCCCCCTGCTCCCTGCCCATTCCTGCAACAATCGAGGTACATCTTAAATGACCCGACTGTGCCTGCCTCATAGTATATAATCACAGTCTTCCTCTCACAAGTCAACCATCACTTTAACTTTGAGAAAGCTGCAGGACAAAGTCGCAACTACACCAGACCATCCCATTGAATCCCTCAATACTGTAGCAGCTCAGCAAACTCCAAACTCAACGTTGTTAATCTGAGAGATACGCAAATCGCCAAAGATGACGGATTAATGCCTGAGGGAACATAAATTGTGGATAGTGTGATGTGCGATTGTTCTGAGTGCATGGCTGAATGCAAGACGGAAGATGTTTAATACAGAGAAATGTGAGGTTATCCACTTGATAGTCGAAATGTGAAAGGGGATTAAGACACAGCACAAACAATAACTGTAAATGGAATGAAATGGCACTGGAAATTATCACGCATTTCAGTAAAAAGGCAGGTCAAGTTTAATTACGAAACTGACAGAATTCTTTTGGTGATGATTGTGCCTTGTCTTTCTTTGGCGAACTTAGCGATCAAGCCACAAGCCGAGGCATTGGGCCTTTACATGGGGAGACAAGTAAAATCTCATAGATCTATTGCTAAGATCATATGGAAGTCAAAAATGCGAGAACGTCTTGGGATACCGATGTAAGTGTGAAAAGTGATTATTACCTCGGAAGTAACGAACATGGCAGAGTGTTGCGAACAAGAGAATTTTGCACTGACGAACCAGCGTTAGACATGTGCACCTACTTTACAAATGGATTAGTGTGGCTTGAGAGGACACAAAAACCATAGTTAAAACGATAAGACATGACACGTAATTCACACAGAAACTGACTTTAAGACAATAGTCGTGACAGTGGCGGTGTGGAGAAAACATAAATGATACTGGCTTTGCAGAACTTCCAGGCCCTTGACTATTTGCTCGAAGCGCAGGGCAGCACCCATGTTGTTATTAGGTCTGAATGTTTCACTAACATCCCGGACACCTCAGACAATATGTTTAAATTGGCAGACCACATATGACGAGAAGTAGAAACAGGTAATGAGTAATAGAGGCATTTTCATGACTATGACCCAAATGCCTATGTTGGATGGCGTTTTAGCGTCTCTTGGGGCTCTTACATCACATATGTATTGATTATTCTCATTGGCTTTGTCATTGTTTGTTGTTTAGTTATAAGCCATGCTCAATTCATGTTACAAATGCTTTCTGCGAGAATTATGCTGGGAGTAACTGGTGGGCAGAGAAACGCACGATATTGGTTGTTAGTGGTCCAGCGCCATGCTCACACATGCCTCTGACCATAAGATAAGAATTGAAAACGAAACATGAAGGTTTCAAATTAAATTTTCACTATGCCTTGCTTTCCACACTATAACACGATGTCCTGCCTTATTTGCTGCAAACAGATATGCAGGAGAACCTCTGTGGTCATGGTCTCTGATTATGCAACAGAGCTCAAACAGCCATGACTTCAGCTGTCAGCTTTTAAGAAAAAGCGCAAAAGCCTCAGAGCTCTGTGCCCTGTAGGCTGTGTCATGTGATTATCTTGTGGTCCTGCATAAAACTTAGCTAGCTGCCTGTAATCTGCAAGAAAGTAGATTTGACTGTCAAGGCCTTTGTCTGTAATAAATCACTTCTGATTGACTTCCAAATTTGAAATGGTACATAATTTTACCGACAAAAAGTAACAGCTTCAATTATTGGACATTAAATCTCTTTCACCTGAAAAATAGTTGGTTTATCCCATTTTCACTTTTTTGTGGATGAGTTGTGCAGTGGCCGAAAGTCTACGACTGGCACACTGCCGAAGCATTTGAAAATAATTGTTTTTGTCCACGTTTCAAATCTCCAATGACTCAAACAGCTTACAACATTAAGAACATTAGTTTCAGTCAATAAACAAATGATATCAAAAAGGCCCTTTAATGTTTGCATCAAACACATTAGATTAGAGAACAATAATATTGTTATCAGATAATAATTAAATAAATGAACCAATTGAAAGTTTAATCAGGAAGCCGTATTATATAGGCAATTTCTGCACGAGCAGTGATCGAAAATCACCACTGCTCACATAAATCAAGCTGACCCTGACACTGTTTTTTGCCTGGAGACGTTTTTTTTTCTTAATGAAACAGTTGTCCTCGATCTCAAACTTACTCCACCCCACAACTTGTGTGAGGTATCCGGGCTGTTTGTGAAACATTCAGAGCTAATAACAACATGGATGCTGCACTGCGCTTCAAGCAAATAGTCAAGGGCCAGACAGTTCTGCAAAGCCAGTACTATTTTGGTTTTCTCCACATCACTACTGTCACGATTACTGTCTTAAAGTCAGTCTCTGTGTGAATTACGTGCCATGTCTTATCGTTTTAACTATGATATTGTGTCCTCTCAAGCCACACTAATCCATATGTAAAGTAGGTGCACATGTCTATTGCTGGTTCGTCAGTGCAAAATTCTCTTGGGTTTCTTGCAAACCCCGCATTCCAATACCTCTAATTTTCTTTGATATGTCATTGGCGTGCCACGGTGACTAACAAGGTCATCTCATAACATGAGAAAACAGAATTCGATTCCAGCCTTGGGTGGTCGTCTGCGTGATTGTTGCACATTCTCCCCGAGTCAATATGGGTTTTATTCCACAATCAAAGGATGCACAGATTAGGTGAATTGGTCATGCGAAATTGCTAACAGTGTTCAGGGGTGTGAAGTTTAAGTGCATTAGTCAGTTGTAAATGTAGAGAAATAGGGTAGGGGTAATGGTCTGTATGGATTAGGCTTTGGATGGTCGGTGTGGACTTGTTGGGCTGAAGGGTCTGTTTCCACACCGTAGGGATTCTAAGAATTGAGGCCTTGATTTCCCAGCACTCGCTTTACCTGACTGTTCCCTCCATTCAATTAAGACCTCTGGGGTGTACAATATCCGATAACAGAACTTATGCTTTTGTCCATTGAAGAAAATTATTTCCATCGGTATTACTTTATGAAATATAACCTTGCCCATTGTCTGTCTTGTATTATCACAAATAGTTTTCATGTACACGAGTTCGTAAGGTGTGTCTTCACCTCTGCTCACTACACACTTGTGGAAATATTCAATCAATCCCAATTATGCTGGAGGACAGGATTCAAATATTTAAACTGGTATGATGGAGAATCACAACCTCGTCAACTTCTATAATTTTATCTGAGTTTTTCATTTTTTTCTAGCCTTGTCTGTTACATTGAACACATCATTGGTGTCAAAGGTTATCTTATACCCTGGATGCAAAAGTGTAAATTTTGCTAAACATTCTTGGGGTCACTGTAGTGAGCAGCAAAACAAAAACTAAATCTGATGCTTCTCTAACACAGTTTAACTCAGCTTGCTTGATATCTGGTTTGGAATATACAGCAAATCCAGCAGCGTGGGCTCGGTTTGTGCACCAGGGGCGGTTGCTCTCAAAGGTACAACGTCATGCATTATAAAACATGGAATGTAATTTGGTATTGCTCCCATATATCAACTGGTTAAAACGAAGATCCTTCATGGTTTGATGTCACGTGTTGGCATGTTCTATCCACTCCAGGATATTGCCTTGCAATTTGGTGCATCTGCCAAATTTATTTTGATGTTAATATTTTTCGCCACGTGATTTCTTTCATCTTGCTGCAGAGAGGTTAATCACCCTGTTAATATTGCCAGTATGAAAGGCTTGTTGGCTGTATAGGGTCTTTCAAGTTCATTACCTGATGTTGTGGTGTGTCGGTGGGTTTGTGGGCGACCTAGATCCCTTGACATCATGGTGCGCCACAACCAGCAAAACTAATGTCATTTACAAAATTCCGTTCAAGGACTGTGACAAACACTACATTGTACAAATAGACAGCAAACTAGCCACCAGGATACATTAAAACCAAATAGCCACAAAAGACATGCCCTTCTCTCATTAGTATCCTCACATACGAATGAGGAAGCACATCACTTCGACTAGGACAACACATCCAACCTCGGACAAGCCAAATAAAGGCACACACGAGAATTCCGAGAAGCATGGCATTCCAACCACAACTCTATGAACAAACACTTCGACTTAGACCCCATCTACCAGTCAAAGTGGTGTCCTTCCTCATTTGTATGCACGGATATTAGTGACAGAAGGTCATGTCGTTTTATGGCTAGTTGGTGTTCATGTTTCCTGGTGGCTATATTTCTGCCTGTTTGTCCAATATAATGTTTGCTACAGTCCGTGCACGGTATCTTGTAAATTACATTTGGTTCCGGCAACAGAACGGTAAGGTATTCACAGGCTCTTTTTCGGAAAAGGGAATGGTTATGCGACAACAGTCTGTTCCTCGGAAAAACAGAGAGGAGCTAGGTGCACAGGAATTCACTGGGGGTTCAAGTAGGAAGGGATTCATAGGCTGTTGCCAGGGGAACAGCGTGAAGATGAGATCACAGGCTTTTGATAGGTGAACACAGTGGGGATGAGTTCATTCGCCTTTGCAAGGAGAACAGAATGAGGTGAGAGTCACAGCTTTTGCTCCGATAACAGAATCGGCATGGGGTTGACATGACATTACGAGTGGAACACAGTGCGGATGAGGTCTCTGGCTGTTGCTGGGAGAACAGACTGGCAACGATTTTAAAGGTCTTTGCTGGGATGTCCCGCTAATGATGGGTTCACATGCCATTCTGAGGTGATACCAGCATGGTTGGGTTCACAGGTTGTTACGATGGGGACAGTGTGCGGATGGTAGCATAGGCCATTGCTCCAGATCGGATTGGCTATTAGTGTATAGACCGTTGCTTGGCGAAGAGATGACAATGTATTGGCAAGTTGTTGCGAGGATCACTGAGTAGAAATGGTAATACAGGCCGTTGCGAGACCAACGACAGTGGGATTATGTTTGTCAGGCATTGTCAGGGAAGTAGAGTGGTGTTGAGTTCACAAGCAGTTCCTGGGGAACGGAACGATGGTGGTTGATCAGGACATCGCTAGGTGAACAGAGTTGGGGGGTAAGAGAGTGGGGAAGGGTTTAATTACTGTTTTTAGGAGAAATAAGTTGGAATTAGTTCACAGGCCATTGCTCGGGTAAGAGGGTTAGACGGGTTCACATGCTGTAGCTGGGGAAACAGAGCAGGAAAGTTGTCACCGGCCAATGCCAGGACAACAATGTGGGGATGAAATCACCGGCTGTTTGCTCAGAGAACAGATTAGGATTTGTTTCACAGGCCATTGCGAAGGGAAAAGAGTTTGAATGGGTTTACTGGCTATTGCTATGTAAATAGAGGACAATCAGTTCAAAGGTTTTTGCTGGGGAAACGTTGTGGATATGTGTTCTCAGTCTATTGCGAGGAGAACAGAGTTGAGATAGATTAACATACGGATAGCGCTTCAATGGCCATTGCCAAAAGAACAGAGTGTGAATGCGTTCATAGGCTGTTACTGGGAGAGAGGAGCTAAGATACGTGAACAGGCTATTACGACGGTAAAGAATGAAAATGAGTTCACACGCTCTTGCACGTAGATCAGCGTGGTGACAGGTTCATCGGTCTTTCCCATGAGAATAGATTAGGAATCGTATTACAGACTGTTGACAGAGGAACAGAGCAGGGATGGGATTATGTATTCCTGATGAAGGGCTTTTGACGGAACGTCGATTTTACTGCTGCTTGGAAGCTGCCTAAGCTGTTGTGCTCTTCCAGCACCACTAATCTAGAATCACAGGCTTTTGCTACGAGAACTGTATGGTATTGGATTCACAGGCTGTTTCGAGTGCAAAAGAGTGAGGATGTGTTCACAGACGTGTGTAGGACAACAGATTGCCGATGGGTTCACACGTCATTGTTAAGAGAATAAGGTGTGAATGGGTTCACAGACTTTGGGTCGAAGAACAGTGACGATGGGTTCACAGGCTGTTGTTAAGGGAACAGAGTAAGGATTGATTCATAGTCGCTTGCACGCAAAATAAGTGAGAATGGGTTCAAAGGCCGTGGGAAGGTCAACAGAATGGGGATAGGTTAATCAGCTGATGGCATGGGAACCGAGTGGGGTCATTTCAAAGGCCTTTGCTAAAGTACAGATAAAAGACGGGTTTCCAGTTCATTGATATGGAGCAGACTGTAAATCGTTCCGTAGTCCATTGCTCAGAGAAAAACCAGAGGATAGATCCCCAAGCCGTTGCTAGTAGAGCAGAGTGGGGATGGCATCACAGGCCGTTGTTAACGTTAGAGAGTGGGGGAAGGCTGCAGTCCGTTGGTGGGACATTTGGCTGATGATGACTTCACTGGAGGATACAAATTGGTTCTGTGCGAGAGGCTGTTACTAAGGGAAAGGAGCGGGAACGGGTTCACATGCTGTTGCTAGACGAAGAGAGTGAGGATCAGTTGCTATCAGAACAGAGCGAAGTCGGGATAACAGGCCGTTGCTAGGAGACCCAGACTGGGAATAAGTTCACAGGCATTGCTGGGGAAACAGAAAGAAGTTGGGTGCATAAGACTTCACTGGATGAACAGAGCACGGAGTGGGCCACAGGTTGTTTCTCGGGGAACAGAGTGAGGATGCAGTCAAAAGCTGTTGCTAAGAGAATAGAGTTGGGATAGGTACACATGCCGTTGGTACGTTAAAAGTTGAGAATTGGTCAACAGACCATTGCTAGGGGATGGGAATGAGAATGCATTCACAAGTTGCTGCGAAGAAAGAACGGGGTTGGTGTCACTGGCCATTGCTTAGTGAATAGTGTTGGAAAGCGTTCAAAGGTTGTTGCTACGCGAACAGTGAGAGGATGGGTTCAAGGGCTGTGCCTCGGAGAACAGAGCAGTGATGGGTTCACAAGACGTTGGGAGGAGAGCAGAGTGAGGATGGAATCACAGGTGGCTGTTAAGATGACAGAGTGGGCCATTAAAAGGTCGTTCAGTTTGTGATGGGTTCACAGCGTTCCTGGGAGTTACACTTGGTGATGAGTTCAGACGTTGTTACGAGGGGAACAGGAGCTAGGATTTCACGGGATTTTGCCACGAGAACCGCGATGTGGTGAGTTCAGAGGCTGATACTCGAGAAACAGAGAGGGGATATGTTCATATGATGTTGCTAGGGGAACAGGTTCACTGTCAATTCACGCACAATTGCTCGGAGAAAAGAGTGGGGATTGGGTTACAGGTCGTTGCTGGAAGACGCAGTGTGAGAATAATTAACCAGGCTGTTGTTGGGGTAACAGAGGAGAGCTGGGTGCACGGACTTTCACGATGAGAAAAGAGTGGCGATCGTGTTACAGGCTGATTCTCGGGGAAGAGAGTGGAGATGTGGTCAAAGACTGTTGCTCAGAGAATAGAGTTGGGATTGGTTCACATGCTGTTGCTATGGGAAAAGATGGGAATGCGTCAGCTGGTCATTGCTAGGCGAAGAGAACGGGGTAATGCATTCCACGCTGTTGCTGCGGAAACAGAATGGGGATGATGTCACAAGCTGTTGGTAGGAGAAGTCATTTGGAAATACTCCAGAGGTTTTTGCGAGAAGAACCGTGTGGGGATATGTTAAAAGGGTGTAGCTGGGAAACCAGAGTTGGGATGGGTTGACAGGCCGTTGCTAGGAGAACAGATTGGGATAGTTTCTGTGGGATATAGGTAAAGCAGTGTTGCTTCAGCAGCGATAATTACTTCTGAAAGGTAATGAACTAACTTAGGCAATTGTATGATTGTTTCAGCAAAGAGCTGAGTTAGCTAAAATGTGCAAGCATACAATGGAATATGTTACAGACAAATAAATAACGAGTGAAAGAACATTAAGTTATGCCAGCTCGGCATATTGCCCCCATGTCGGCACCAGATCAAGTTAGCTGCAAATAGGGGTTTAAAACAAATAAGCGTAAGGGTCGCCAGGCTGAGAGGAGTTGGAGAAGTTAACGTGGTAGGAGCGCAGCTAGGCAGGGGCAGAACACAGTTACGATTAGTTATAGGTTTGACACGTAATATGCTAGGCCAATGAAGTAAATGGGAAGTACCCAAAGAGACTCAATTAATCTGTATAAATTGTGGAGTAATTTTTGGATCGCTGTCCCTATCTGTTAGACACCCGTCTTGCAGAATGTTTTCAATAAAGTTCGCTGCTTCAGAATTTGACTCGGACTGCAATTTATTGATATGTGAGCCTTGTTTCTCACAGTTTCACTGGCTTTTTCTTGGTGAACAGAACGGGTACAGGGTCACAGATGGTTTATAGGAGAACACAAGCTGGTTGAGTTGAGAAGCCATTGCGAGGAGAACAGAGTGTAGATGACTTCGCAGATAGTTTTTCAGGAAACAGAGCATGCATGTGCTCACATGAGGTTGCTAGGAGAACAGAGTCAGTACGAGTTCAAAAGCCTTTTCTAGGACGTCCATTAATGATTGTTTCACAGTCTGTCCTGAGATGATACAAGAGTGTTTGGGTTCTCAGACCGTTATCTCAGAACAGACTGGGAATAGTTTCACAGGCTTTTGCTTGTGAAACTGAATAACACTTAGTATAATGCCGTTGCTAGGAGGACAAAATCGCTTTCGATTCCCAGGACGTTTTTAGGTGAACAAAGTGGAGAGAGGTTCACGGGCCGTTCCGAGAGAAACCGAGCAGAGATGGGTTCACAGTATGTTGCTAGGAGAATAGCGAGGGGATATGTTCATAGAAGTTTGGTAGGAGACAAGCTTGGGTATGGGTTGACAGGCCGTTGCTCTGAGAAAAGCGCGAGGTTTGGTGCAGAGACCGTTGTTAAGCGGGCAGAATCGGAATGTATTCACAAATTGTTGCTATGAGAATAGAGTGCAGACGTGTTCATAGTCCGTTGCTAGTGGAATAGTCTGGGCATTGTTTCAAAAGCTGTTGCTAGTCAGAAGGGTGGGTATGGTTTGCAGACCTTGCTGGGAGAACGCATTGGTTGTGAATTCAAATTTCTTTGCTGGTACGTCCAGCGAATGATGTGTTCTCAGACTGTTCTGAGGGGATATCAGCAGATTTGATTTTCACAGGCCGTTGCTACTGCAACAGTCTGGCATGGTTTCAAAAGATGTTTTTTCGAGAAATGGCGTGGGATGGGGTAATAGGCTGATGCTAAGAGAACAATATGTCAATGCATTCCCACACCATTGCTCCGTTACAGAGTGGTGATGTGATCACAAACGGTTTCTAGGAAAATGGATAGGTTATGGGTTCAGAGGCTGTTGCTAGGGACTGAAAGACAACCCTCTGCAACCATACTCTGTTTTCTGTTGTCAAGTGAATTATGTACCCAATTGGCTAGCTCTCTATGGGTCCCTTACGTTTTAACATTTTTATACATCTGTCATTCTGAAAGGTCTTCTACACGTCCATGCAAACAGTATCTTACCACACTGGGTTCATCTATTTTTTGGTCACCCCTTCAAAAAACTGAATCAAATTCATGAATCATCATTTCCAATACACATAAATCATGGTGACCATCCGAAATGAGTCTTTGCCTTTCCAAATACCTGTCAATCCTGTCTCCCAGAATCCACTAAACAACTCTCTTACCGTAGAATTTAGGTTCGCCAGTCTTTAGTTCCCAAGTATTAAGTCCTGGTATACACTTGAGAAGGTCGCAGGGATTTACCTACCTAAAGGTGCTTTAAGAGTTTCTGCACTTGGATCTGGATCAGCAGTAAGTGACATGCAGAAAACAAATGTTGTATGACTTGGGAATTATGCAGAAATGGATCGTTGTGGGTTCTGGAGGAGGCTAGGGAGGAAAGTGTGGGTTCTCTTCGACAGCCAGGTTTGAAGTGCCCAAAGTGTGGCTAATGTGTCATTATTTGAGAAATGCTGCAGGGAAATGCTAGGCATCTACAGCCTACTGAGACTAATGACCATGGTAGGCAAGTTGTTGGAGTGGATTCCGAGAGGTTTGAATGCAGTCAGACATAGGGACGGTTTCATAGGTAGCATGTCTACTGTGATTGGTCTGGTGTTTGAAAGACTGAATCAGATCACAGATCAAGGGAGTGTTATCGTGGCTGATGATGGTCACACAAGAGGCGAATAGTACATAGCCAGGAGAAAGCAACATGAATAGGGCAGGTTCTCAGATAATACTGAGGTTTGAGAGTTAGAGAGTGTTGTACAGGATGTAGGAAGTAACAGACTCAAGAAGGATACGAGTTGATGAAGAATGTTACAGGAATAGAGTGTTATGGAGATGGCTGCATTTTACAGAGATAAGATTGATTGGATTGTAGTATGTTCTCGAGACGGGTATGTTCGAGCAACTGGATGACCTTTTTTAGAGGCACAAGTGATGTGGTGTCTCTTGACTTTTACAAAGATTCAGAAGCGTGTTGGATGTGGAAGAGCTTACATACATGGAATGCCATGTAACGACTGGTAAAGATGACACCAAAAGGAAGTAACATGGGAGGGGAGTTAGCGCACTTTAAGATGTTGATATACAAAACGTAGGCACAGTGTGGAAGAGAATCACATGGAAAGAACAGAACGATCCCTGACTTCATGCCCACCATTTAGTGAGATAGTTGCTTCACCTCTGGTGTCGTTAATATAGCAAATACAGCACATGATCAGTTTTCATTTGCCCCCTGGCTTTACTGCATCTCCTTTGCATTCTGTCCTCTGTTCACTGACAGCGATCCGAATTCACTGCGGGTTTTACTGAAGTCGATGGATTTCACTTTCCAAACTCTCTCGAAAGTTGGATAATCTTCAATGCGGGCAAGACAAGAATGGAGAATTCTGCTATGTCAGGAAATCACCATGTCGCTAGAAGAGATAAACAGACGCAGCAATGTGACCCTTGCAGTAAAACCTACTCATACAGAATGGTACCGAGTCTCATTCAGATCGAAAAGATCCCGAATCCATCCCTCAGCAGTGCTGCCTCATCTCCTTGCCATCCTCTCAGATGTAGAGAAATATCCTGCATCGGAAAAGAGATTCGGGTAGTAACAACGTCTGAACCCATAGAAATAGTAATAACGTGAGCTGTAATACTGTGGTTCATGAGTTAAACACAGTTAGATTCCAGGCGCTAACTTATAGTTGTGAGCGGGTGAGTGATTCAGTTCTTGGGGCAAAGACAGCAGTACTCAGGGAACAGTGAGCTCTTCCACTGGGAATGGGCTCCATGGGAACCATGGGAGAAAGTGAGGACTGCAGATGTTAGGGATCAGAGCTTAAAAATGTGTTGCTGGAAAAGCGCAGCATGTGCTGGGACAAGTCACCTGGACGATTGTATAATCGGAGTTATGGACAGGGATTTCAACTAAACAGGAGCAGTCGACAGGTGATGGGAGATTTCCAAGCCCAAAGGGGCAGTATGGTGGTCCAATCGTTCGCACTGCTCCCTCTTATCGCCAGGAATTACGGATTCGATTCCTGCTTTGGTCAACTATCTATCTGGAGTTTGAATGTTCTTTAAGTGTCTGCATAGGTTTCTTGCCAGCTTCTCAAGTTTCCTGCAACGGTGCAGAAACGTGCAGATTAGGTAGATTAGCCATGCATTGGTCAGGCATTTCACGTTCGGTGAGTTGGATGGTTTGGAGAGCCAATGCCTGTTTGATTATCTGAATAGCGTCCTTCTGCACTGAATGGATGCTATAAAAACGACCAATTTGAAGCATCGCGACTGTACGGTTATTTGGTGAGAGGCAGGAGAAATGGTATGTTTTAACTTATATTGTATATTAGCATACATGTCAAGGACAATGCATAGTCATTTTGAAAAAGTGTTCTTTATTTGAAAGTGAAAAGCATTTGCAATAAAATGGGCGAATTACACATAGAGGACAATCATATATATCACCATCAGGGAGGAAAGTTAACAGGATAATCAAGGATGGACATCAACAACCCAGGGACAAAAACATGTTGGAAGACAGACGCAATGGAAAATCGAGAGGCATAACTGACATATAGAGAGACAAAGGCGAAGGTAAGAAAAAGAATTGACCTGCAAAGTCTTGTCGTTGACATAGAACTCATGGAATATTCAGTGAGGAGGGAGCAATTTATAAGCTTCCCAAGAGGTTTTCGATGTTAGATGTTACGACACGAAATAAACTCTTCTGCTTAACTTAAAACCAGCAACAGAGAAAACATTTATCCCGTGCACTAATCTGGAAAAAACTCAAGTGGCCAACAACTATGTAAAGTTAATGTTAACAACTTTATTTCCTCAAGTATAATAGAGAATAATTAACTCACCACTATTACAATTTCTTTTTCTAACCTAGCTTTTACCTCCCCTTCCATAATACTATCCCAAAAAAATCCCAATAAAGATTTAGGAATCAACACTTCTTATGGGAAAACCAGGGAGCTGTCGGTTCACTTCTTCGGATCTTGATCTATCTTCTTTTCGCCTTGTTCAGAAATTCTGCATTACGGATTATTGCTCAAAAAGAGAGATTCTTTCAAGCAGTCTGTTACATGCTAGGACTTCAAAGTTCTCGCTCAGCTGTTAAATTTCCCTCCAGTCTTATAGCTCAGGAAACCAAATTGAGTCATTGGCTTTTAAGATTTTAAATATACTCAGTTCAAACGTGATTGGGTATAATTTGAACTAATTGGCTGAATTCGAATTTTTTTTGTCTCCAGGCAATGAACTAATCGATTTGTTCGACCCAGTGTTACATTGTTGTCTTATTGAGCACAAATGATGCTGTGAGGGGTAATTTGCTACTTTTAACTCTCTTACAGGTACAACTAATATGTTTCCAACATAGTGCAGTAATCGGGAATGAAAAATGGACAATTCTCTCAGAATTCTGCAGGTCTGACACTATAAGTGGGCTAATCATTGTGGAGATCTTCAAGCTTCGTAAACACTGTGGGAATCACAATAGTAACAGCGCTTTTGCAGATTCATTTATGTTATGCTGTTGTCAGAGTTTCTCAGAAGACCATGTGATTCAACTGACTGGGGATGCAGTTATCTAAGATCCTGCATTGTGTACTGAAACTGACAAAGACAGATTGTAAATAAATCCTATCGAAAGTGATGATAGCAACCACATTAAATGCAATGTGAAGTTTGAGTGTGACCATTTCGAACATAAACATCTATCCAAAATCAAAACAAAGCCAATTACATGGCATGACTGGAGGGCTGATCAAGATCGGGAAAACAGACTAATTGTCTGACTGTAAATGAAGAGTTAGAAACTTTTCAAGGAAGCATTAAAAATTATCAATGAAAGGATAATCCATTGAAAACTGTGATAGGAAAGCCCAAAAACACAACTGCCAATGGTCCCATAGATTTCACTGCACTCTGCTCCCCTGAGACTTTCATTTATTTCTACGTGCTTGTTGCAGATGAAGTGTCTTTGGTCTCATCACTGCTGCCATGTGATGCAAGGCGTGGAATGATTTGCACACTGATATACAACAAGGTACTCATGCCCGAGACTGAGGACAATAAAACAGCACGATCACCAGCCTGGTTTTGTGTCTGTACCAACTGCCAGCATAAGGCCTTGACAGGGCATGATAAAACATCCTGTGTGCAGGCTTGGTGGTAGGGGAATGCAAGCTCATAGAACAAGGGAGCAGTCTTGATCGGCAGTCAGGAAAGCTACAGAGGAAAGGAAAATCGCTAACAGGACACCTCTTTTTAAAAAGGGTGTAAGGCAACAAAACAGAAACTTGCAGAATGTTTCCACAGTCCACAAAAGTGGGTATGATCCTGGCATCCAGCGATTTGTGAAGAATGCGATTTCTGAATATTTGCAACTGCGTGGTAAAATAAGACAAATCAGCTTGGTTTCATCATGGGGGTTTCATGCCTGACAAATCTGCTCGAATTCTGTGAGGCACTAACAAGAAATTTAGACCAAGGAGAGCCAATGACTGTTATCTACCTCGACCTCCAGAAGGCCGTTAACAAGGTGCAACACAGGAGGCTATTGAGTAACGTAAGGGTCCATGGTGTCAGACTCATGGTACTGGCATGGATAGAATTTGGCTCTCTGGAAGAAAGCAGAGAGTGCTAATAAAATGGTCGTCCCCAGGATGACTGCTGATGACAAGTGGTGAGCTGTATGGCTTCGTGTTGAGACCACAACTTTTCACTTTTTATAGAATCACTGCTCTGCGGAAGCGGGCCCTTCAATCCACTAAGTCCACACTGACGCACCGAGGAGCAACACACTCAAAGCTATTTCCCTACCCTATTACTCTACATTTGACCCCTGACGAAAGCACCTAACCTACACATCCATGATGATTAAAGACAATTTTTTACGGCATATTCAACGAACCTGCACATCTTTTAATTGTGCCAAGATACCGCAGAATCCAGAGGAACCGCACGCAGACACGGGGAGAATGTGCAACTCCATGCGGGCAGTCACCCGAGGCTGGCATCGAACCTGATGCCCTGGCGCTGTGAGGCAGTAGTGCTAAGCACTGAGCTATCGTGCAGCCCCCATTGTATATTTACGATCCAGGCTAAGGAACTGTGGGCCTTCTAGCTAATTTTTCAGATGATAAAAATATCGATGGAGCGACAAGCAACATTCAGGAATGTGGGGAGTCTTCAGAAGCATTTGGACAAGTCATAAGAGTGAGGAAAGATGTAAGATGGAGTACATGTGGGCAAGTCTGAGATCATGCACATTGGGAGAAAGAACAGAGGTATGGACTATTTTCTAATTGCGGAGAAAAATGAGAAGTCTGAAGTGCAGAGACTTTTGAGTTCTAGACCAGGATTCTATCAAATTTCTCTTGCATGTTGAGTCATTATTCAAGAAGACAAATGCAATTATGGCATGTGTTTTGAGAGGATTTGCATATCAAAGTAGGGATTCACTTCAGAGGAGCTATCTGGCTGTAGTCACACTACATTTGGAGTGTTGTGACCAGTTTTCGGACCCATATTTTAGGCAGGATGTTTTGGCCCTGGTTCGTGTTCAGAGGTGGTTCATAAGAATGGTCCATTGAATGAAAAACTTAACACATGAGGAACGATTGAGGACTTTGGATCTCTACTCACTTGAAGTTTACAAGGATGAGGAGAGGGTTTAATTGAAACATACAGAATACTGAATGACTGAGATACAGTTGATGTTGGGAAGATAATTCCATTGTTAACAGAGTCAAGGAACCACGGGCATACCCTAAGTGCAACGTGAAGACTTTTGGAACAGTGATTCAGAGAAACCTCCTCAGCCAGAAAGAGATGAATTCAAATAATTCTTTGTTATAGAACGTTGAGGAGTCCAGGTCATTGAGCATGTCTGAGATGGAGATGGAAAGGTTGTTTTGTTATTAAGGGGCTCAAGTCTTACGAGGAGGAAGTGAGAGATTGAGGATTAGAAACTTGGTTGCCATGATGAAATGCTGAGCAGACTTGATCGGCTGAATAGTCCAATTTTTGTTCTTATGTCTTGTAGCTACTTTGGTTGGTCGCCAATCGCTGGTACTTCGAATTCTCGTTTGAGCAGCTGTCACATGATTTGGTTAGAATAGGGGGAGTGGCTTATAAATATCGAGCCGGGGAGGAGTGAGGGGAGAATTATTGACTTCTCATTCAACACTCTGTCGCAATTAACGTCACCTCTCACCAGCGACAGACTTATCTCCCAACAACATGCCCTCCTAACAACATCCTCCATAATCCCTCAACATCATCCTCCCTCCACCAACTTATCCTTCGCTCCACCATCACACTCATTCTTCCAACGTGCCCCTCCTCCAACATCCTCTGTCATCCAACAACACTACTTCTCACTTCACCAAAATATCTTTCCCTCCACCACCACACTCACCCCTCCAACATTCCCCCATCGCGACATTCCCATAATTCATCAACTCCACTTCTCTCTGGACCAACACATCCTTCCCGCCACCGTCAGTCACAACTCTCCAACATGCCCTTCGTCCAACATTCTCCGCAATCTAGCAACTCAAGCTTTCCTGACACCTGACTCCTCAAATTTCCCCCACCTTCAATCAATGCCTGCTTTCTTCCATGTAAACCCATTCCACTAACAACATCCCCGACAGTCCATTTATCCCGCCATTCACAACTTCTGTCCAGGTTACAGAGATGGCGACTTTGAATCCTCGACCAACAGTTCACATGAGGTTCCCAAATTTGACAGCCGGACCATCCCGGTTGTTCACACTGAGATTCTGAGTTTTGAGAGCTGAACGTTCCTGGTTGGGCAATCTGAGATTCCCAGTTTAGACAGCAGGACTATCCTGCCTCTTCCCACTGGGGTACCCTGTTTAGAGAGCCTTACCAAACAAGCAGTACCCTGTGAGATTCACAGTTTAGAGATCACGATCATGCCGGGTGTTCACATCAGGATTTCCAGTTTATGGTGCAGGACCATTCCGGCTGTTAACACTGAGATTCCCAATTTAGGCAGCTGGACCATCCCAGCTGGTCAGACCGGGATTCCAGTTTAGGATGAAGGACAATTCCAGCTGTTCATACTGACATTCATACTGACATAGAGAGTTGGATCATGCCGTCTGTTCACACTGAGATTGCCATTTTAGTGAGTTGTATCACCCCTGCTGTTCGCTCTGAGATTGCCAGACTGAAAGCCTGCACCAGCCTACCAGGGATTGGGACCAATATACTAGTGAAAACAGCTTCAGTCTATGTAGTCTGGTACAGACACATGCGCTGCTGAGGTGAAAATACCGACATTCTCACTGGGAACACCCTTTAAATACCAAGACAGTCCCTGGGAACTCCCTGCAAATACTGACCCACTCCCCAGGAAACCCTTATAAATGCAATACTCTTCGTAGGGACCTTCTGGAAATGCCAACACACTCCTCGTAAACTGCTGTAAATGCCGACACAGTCCACAGGATTCCCCAGCGCGATAAGTACCGACTTACTTTCCCGAGTGCTCCTGCAAATGATGACACACACTCCAGGACACCCTTCCAAATATCAGCACACTCCCCGGGAGCATCCTCTAAATACTGACACACTGCCCAAGAACAACTTCTAAATACTGCCATACTCCCAGGCAGACCCCAGTAAGTAATAAAGCACCCCCTGGATCAGGCAAAAAATACTATCACACTCCCCAAGGTCACCCTGTAAATACGCACACACTGCCCAGGAACCAATTGTAAATACTGACACACACCCTGGAACCACCCCTGTGAATATTGACAAACACCCAAGGACCCCTGCCCAAAATACCAACACACTTCCTGGAACACCCTGTAAATACTGACATTCCTTATATGCCACCCACTAAATACCGACACAATTCCCAAATCTTCCTGTGAATACTGAAACACTCCTTGGCACCACGCCTGTCAATACTGACATACTCTCCAGGCAAACCTGCATACTCCTGGGGTCCCAAGGTGTAAATATCAAAACACGCCCTGTGACTTCCCTGTGAACACCAGCACACTCACCTGAACCCAACTGTAAAAATGGACACAATCCATGTGACCCTCACCGTCAATAGAGCGACAGAGCCCAGGACACCTCTGTAAATACTGACACTCTTCTCAGGCCCACGCTGTAAAGACCGATACACTTCCTGCGATCCCCATGTAAATCACAACGCACTCCCACGTTCACCACCATATGTGTTGACAAGCTCACGGGGAGGACCCTGTAAATAACGGCACCTTCCTCTAGAACGGTTGAAAATACCGACACACTCACCGGGTCTCCCCGTAATCACCCACACTCTGCCAGGACACCCTTTAAATACTTACAACAAATGGCCGGCACACTCACATGGTAAATACTGACACTCTCCCTAGGAAATCCCTGAAAAGACTGACTCACCAGGACTCAACCTCCGGAAATACTCACACACTCCCCCGTAAGTACTGACTCACCGAGACCCAACCTCAGTAAATACTCACAAAATCTCCTTGAGTACCCTGAAAGTACTGACACACTCACCGAACATCCCATGTGAACACTGACGCCCCCGCAATCTACCCTTTAAATTCAGTAAACAGACTGGGGACCACTAGTGCAAAAACGACCCATTCTCCATGATCCACCCATGCAAATTTCGATAAACGCCCTGTGATCTCCCCGAAAATACTAATGCTTACTCCGGGACACCGTCCTCCTGTAAACACTGACATACGCACTGAAAACTCCCCAGCTAATCATGACACATATCCCCGAAGTCGCTGGAAACACTGACACAACACTGGGACAGCCAAAAAAGACTGACTTACTCCCCGTCACTCACATGTAAATACTGGCACCCTCTCCAGGAACCCCCTGCACGTGCTGACACACTCCCGAGTCATGCCTGTAAATACTGACAAACTCCTGGTATCCCCCTGTCAATACAGACACACTCCTTTGGACTCCCCTGGAAATAATGACACACTTCATGGTTTCCACCAGTATATATCATCACACTCCCTGGGACCAACTTGTAAATAGCAACACCCTCCCTGGGACTCTCCCATAAATACTAAAACACTTCCCAGGACATACTCTGTAAATATCGACACACTCCTTGGACCACGGAGAAAAAGACCAACAAATCCATGGGACACCTTACAACACAGGCACACGACCTGGAACTAGCTATGTAAATACGGGCACACTCCACAGGACCCGTTTTGTACATACCGACACACGCCCCAGGGCACCCTATTAAACACTGATACACTCCACTGGACCCAGTTGCAAATACCGACACACTCCATGGTGCATTCCTGTAAATACCATCACACATCCTGGACCTCCCCTGTAAATACGGACTGACTCCCCGGGACACGCCATGCACATGTTTGCACACTCCACGGCACAAACCTGTAAATACTGATGCTGTCCCCAGGACCCCTTGTAAATACTGAGTCACTCTCAGGAACTTCCCTGTAAATACTGCAACACTCCCGGGTAACCCCAGTAAATAAAAACACACACCCCGACATTCTCATGGCAAATATTGACGCTCTCTTCTGTACACACGAATGTAGATACCAGCACACTCTGCGGGCTACCACCTATAGATATAGACACATTTCCCAGGACCACCCTATAAATACCTACCCACTGGCCGGGACAGCACTTGTAAATATGGACACACTCCTTGTGACTCCCTCACCATCACGGCAATACCGGCCGAATACCTGGAATACCCTGTAAACGCAAACACCTTCCTGGTATCCCACTGTAAATTTGGACGCACTCCTTCGGACCCCAACTTTTCATCCCAACCTATATCCTTTAATGCGATGTATAAATATATCCACAATCCCCGTACCGCCTTGTAAGTACGAACATGGTCCCCAGGGCCCCACTGTAAATACAGACACACACCTTGAAACCACGCCTGTAAATAAGACACTCTCCCCGAGACACCATTGCAAATACCAACATACTCCCTGGAACCGCCTCTGCCCCCGGATTTACGGAATTACTCCCTGTGAAACTGACATTAATAGTGAGACACACCTCGGGACCCTACTCTAAAAATACCAGCACACCCCCACCCGGGGAACCCCTGCAAATATTGACACACTCCCTGGGATTCCCTGTAAATAATGACATTCTCACCGGAACCCCATTGTGAAAACAAACACTCTGTGGGACACCCTCGTAAATACCAAAACACATTCCTGGACAACTTCTGTAAGTACTAACACACTCTCTATTTATCTCTGTACCCCTCCTTACTCTCTCTCTTCTCCCTCGCATTCTCTCCATCTCTCTCTGTAACTGCCTTCAAGTTTTTCGGTCTGCAGCTTCCTCCCACTATCTCTCTCTTTGTTTCTCTCTCTCTCTTTCACTTCACCCCTCCTACTCGCTCTCTACACATTCCCTTCTGTCTCGCTCTTTCTACATATGCCGCCCTCGCTCTGTTTCTCTCGAGCTCCTGCCATTCTCTCTCTGTGCATGTTTCCCGCTCTCTATCTCTCTGTAGTCTGTCCAACTCTCCACAATCCCTCCCATTCTTCCACCTCTCTCTCTACCCCTCTCCCTCTCTAGCAGTCTTTCTCTCAAACATGCTCTCTCACTCTCTATCCTTCTCTCTCTCTTTGTACGTCCTTCTCACTGTCGGTCTCATTACCACCCGGCCACTCTTTCGGTCTCTATGCCCACCTCCGACTCTTTCTTTCTTCCCACTCCCACTCTCACTCTTCCTCCATCTCTACCCACTCTCTCTACACCTTTCCTGCACTCTCTCACTCAGGCACCTCTCACTCTCTCTCGCTGTAAACTCCTATCACTCAGTCTGTCTCCCTGTTTCTCTTAAACAACTCCTACTCTCTGTTTCTTTATAAACCCTCTCTCGCTTCCTACTCTCACATTTCTCCAACTCCCACTTTCACTTGTAGTACACTTTGCCCATTCTCTACATACTGTGACAAACAAAGTTCACACACCAATAAATTTCAATCCGAGTCGAATTCTGAGGCAGCGAATTTTATTGAAACATTCTTGCAAGACGGATGTCCAACAGATCGGCACACCGATCAATAAATTACTCCACAATTTATACATTTAATTGAGTCTCTCTCGATACTTCCCGTTTACCTCATTGGCCTAGCATATTACGTGTCTAACCTATGAATATTCCTTATTGTGTTCTGCCCCTGCCTAGCTGCGGTCCGCCCTTGTTTACTTCTCCCACTACTCTAAGCCGGGCGACCCTTACTCTTATTTACCTTATCCCTTATTTGCAGCTAACTTGGCTCGTTCTGGTGCCTACGTGGAGGCAATATGCCGAGCTGGCATAACTTTGATATTCTCTTCCCTCCTTATCTATTTGTCTGTAACATATTCCATTGTTTGCAGGCCTGCTCTAGCTAACTCAGCTACTGGTTGAAAAATTATGCAAATGTGTAAGTTAGTTAGTTACCTAGCAAAAGCAATTACACATTTCCTTCACCTAGCTTCATTCTTGTATGCACATTATAGCTCAGTCAGCTCTTGTCTGAAGCAATTATGCAATTGTGTAAGTTATGTTATTACCTTGCAGAAGCAATTATATATTTCCTTATGTATGTTTTCGCTAAGTCTGCTCTTGGCTGAAACAATTATACAATTGTGTAGGTTAATTCATCACCTTGCATAAGCAATTATCTTTGCAGAAGTAACACTGCTTTACCTTTATCCCACAATTTCCACCTTTTTCTTTAATTATCATTTGTTATCTTCTGCATTTTCTTTATATATCGCCTCCAAATTGGCGCGCATCTTTCCCGAGATTTCATTTATTTTGGAAATTTTCCCGAGGTCACTTATTCACCTTTATCTTCAGCAGGTAGAACCCCTCTCCTCGATTGCTCTTAGGGGCATTTATGAGGCCAAAGCTGTTTCAATGAGCCTTTGGTTTAGCCCTCATGCACAAGGTATGACAGACCATCGTATTGCGGTTCGTACTCCCACCACTACGATCAAAGTGGTAAGGCCTGAAATCACCACACCCTTCCAACTCCCAAACCACAATTCTAGCCACCCGGTGAGTGATGTGTTGACTCCTGAGTTTTCGGCTAGTTCTTCCACTAGTGTTGTAAGACCTTGCAGGGCCCGAGTAATAGACCCATCTGGGGCTGTGTTATTTGGAATAAAGCTGCAACAGCTCCCACCTAACATCACACACGCACACCACTTTTTCTACTCGGATTATATCTAGGGCTATTCTATTCTCCCAGGCCATTCTGCTGGGTGTATCAAGTTGTTCGGCTACGTGTTTATTTGACCCCATGCTGATGCTGATGAGTTCCCTCCCTTTTCCGTCACGTACTCAATTTTTGTACGTGATTTCAGCTCCCCCAAATATCTGGACCGATTTGTTCTTCGCTTGTTTACACAAGATGTGTGATTTCCGACCATGGCAGAAAAGCGGGCGGCGTCTTTAAACCTTCCTTCTTTAAAGGAGGGAACATTAATAGAAGGGGCATACAATCTTTATTACTCCATGCAGTGTCTTTCTGATACAGAGCTATCATGCATGTCATTCCCCTTCTGTCTTGCTTCCACCCAAGTGGAAAGGGGACTACTTGGGCCATTGGTCTGCCAGTGGCACATACATCACAATTGCTTTTATTAAGACTTTTCACAGCGCACTTTACCCATTGAAACACGGTATTTGTATCCTCATATCCTGTCTCTACTTCAATGGTCTGCTTTAAGTCATTTACCACTACAATTTTTATCACCTTAGGATCAGTGTAAGGGGCATTACTATTCCTTTCTACAACTCGGGGATCTGTCTTTCACCTGCATTATACAACAACATCCCAGGACATCCTTCCCGTCTGCTTTCATCTTTATTCCAAATATTTGGTTTAATTGGACCTGATAGGTTTCTCCCCCTAAAACTGTTTAAGCCCATGAGGTTTTAAATATATTGGGTTACACTTTTTACCTGGACAATCAGGCGCTGGCCGGAAGGGGCCTCGGTGTACTGTAACGAGTGGATTAATTAAGAGATCACCTTTGAGGTTTTCCTGCATCAGCCATTCTTTACTTTCTTTATCCCAAAGATATTCCTTACACTTCTCTCTCCGGGACACGTTCTTCCCGTCAATCCTACCCCATTCCTCCACCGCCCCCCACTTTCCGGGACCTTTTCTTAGAATCTTTGATGTATCTCTCAGTTACTGTATTGACTCTGATTTCTTACATCCCCGCAATCCATTAGGCTGCAGGCATCTTTTTCTACAACTTGCAAATTTGTACTTTCTGGAACTGATATCGCTAAATAAGATGATCACACCAGGATCTGCCAGAATCCTAGGACGAGAAGAGCTGATATCGTGTACGTAAGCATACCCCTTATTCTACAATGGTACTGAAGCACCGAGAGACTTAGCATGCAATACTGCAGAAACGATGCCGCGCTCGAGCCGCCACTGTATCATCGGTTATTTGAAGTCTTTTTAGATTGAATTTAAGTGGTTCTTTTGTCGATTCGGTTTTCCAGACTTCTCTCTCAACTGAAGATTCCACTGGCCCTTTAATCCAAGTGTAGTGAGTCCAGCCTTTATCTGCCGTTCTTATCGCTGTTTAAGTAGTTAAGAGTGGGAGAAAGTGAGGACGGCAGACGCTGGCGATCAGAGCTGAAAAATTTGTTACTGGAAAAGCGCAGCAGGTCAGGCAGCATCCAAGAAGCAAGACAATCGACGTTTTGGGCATAAGTCCTTCCTCAGGAATGAAGTAGTTAAGAGTGCCTGTTACGGGCCCTCCCAGTCTGGTTGCAATTTGGTCTTAGTCCATGATTTGACTAGGACCCAATCTCCCGGTTGGATCAGATAGACGGTGAATTCAAGGGGTGGAATCTGTGCTAACAAGCTCTGTTTCCTGAGGAAAGACAAAGAGGGGGACAATCTCACTATATAATTCTTTAAGAACAGATCTTAAGGCTCCAGGGTTGGCAGTTCCCCTTTCGTTCCTAGATACAACAGGCCAAACAATATCTCATTAAGGGACAGCCGCATATCTTTCCTTGGTGCCACTCGCACCCGCAAAGGGCTATAGGTAAACACTTGGTCAATGGGAGTCGGGTTTCTACTACCAATTTGGATAACTGCTTCTTGAGTGTCTGGTTCATTCTCTCAACCTTTACTGAAGGTGGGTGCCAAGGGGTGTGGAACTCACGGGAGATATCTAACACCCCATCCCTCCCGGGAGTAACCTGGAAGTAAAATGAGTTCCCTGATCCGAATCTATGCATTCCACAAACCCATACCTAGGGATTATGCATTCAAGTATCATCTCGGACACCCCACTTGCGGTGGCAGTGGCTAAAGGGTACGCATCCACCCATCCAAATACCTCAGTCTTCCCACTCGGGGTAATTCGTTATAATCTACATGAATGCTCTGAAATGGTCTTAGCCCAGGTTCTCCCCCTGCTGGGACTTCTTTCCTTAACAACTGCTTGTTTCCCTTTTTGCATGTTATACTTCCATCACATATCTGTTTGGCTATTGTGTATCCCTTTGCATCCAAAGATCCTGAAGACTAAATCACCCACTGCTTGCACTCCCCAGTGACTTCCCTGATGTCAGACAACCATAGTTACCTTGCAAAAGATATTACGTATTTCCTTCACCGAGTTTCATTCTTGTGTGCACATTCTAGCTAACTCAGCTCTCGGCTGAAACAATTATACAATGGTGTAGGTTAGTTCATCAACTTGCATAAGCAATTATATTTGCAGAAGTAATACTGCTTTTCCTATATCCCCCAATCCCATGCACTCACTCTTCTTCTCGAAAGCCCTCTCTCTTTCCTCCCTCTCCCACTCTCTTGCGCATGTCCACCCCTTCCCACAATCTCCCTCTCTTCCAAGTCCCACTCTCTCCCTAATGACCTTCCACTCTCTGTATCTCTACCCTCTCGCATTCTCTATCTCACTTCCCCACAATCTCTCTATTTCCTTCACTCTTCCCTCTCCCACTCTCTCACTCTGCAACATCCTCCCACTGTATCCCTCTTTGTCTTTCTCTTCCTGTCTAGCCACTCCCACTCTATCTTGACCCCTCTCTATATACCCATCCGTCTCTCTCTTGCCCTCTCTAACCACTCACTCTGTCTCTCTACCCACTCAGTCTCTCTATCCACACTCTCCCTCTGTCTCTTTCCCTCCACCTGTCCCTCCCTCTCAGTATAACGCTTCCCACTGTCTCTCTCAACTCCCTACCTCTCTCCCTCACACCTTCCCACTCTGTCTTTCTCAAATCCCCTCCAAATCTCTCAGTCTACACCCCTCATACTGTCGCTACATCGTTCTCACTCTCTCTCTCTACCTTCCCCTTCGCTCTTCCTCCATCAGTCTCATACCAGTCTCTCTATGTCTGTACCCTTTCCCACTCTCTATTCCACATTCCACATTCTCTCTGTTACAGCCTCCCACTGTCTCCCGCTCTCTCTATCTCTCCACCAACTCCGACTCGCTATCTACACCCCTCTCACTTTCTCTATCTACCACTCCCGCACTCTCTCCCTCTCGTCATCCCATTCTCACTCTCCCCAACACTCCCAATGCCTCTCTATACCCACCTTCATTCCCACTCTCTTCCTCATCACATTCTCCCCCTTTCTCTTTTCTCACCTTCCACTCTCTCATTTACCCTCTAGCATCCTCCCACCACATCTCTCTCTGTCTCTCTTCTTAACTCTCCACACCATTCCTCCTCTGTCTACACCCTTCCACACACTCTTTCCCAGTCTCTGTACGCCCTTCCCTCTCTCTCTACCCTATGCATTCTCTCTTAATCTACACCCCATGCTCTCACTTTCTCTCGAACCAGCTCATACAGTCTTTCTCGCTACAGCCCGCCCACTCCTTCTTTGTACCACCTTTCCTCTCTCTCTCTCTCGACCCTGTCCCATTCTCGTCATCCTTCCCACTCTTGCATCTCTCTCTGTCTCTACCCTACTCCATCTCTCGCTCTTTTTCAGTCTATCGTGCTCCCTCCCTCTCTCTATCCCTCCCTCGCTCTGTCTCCCTCCTTCCCACTCTCTGTCTCTTCCTCTGTCTCTCTCAATACCACACTCACACTCTCTCTCAACCCAAATTCTGCTCTCTCTCTTCCCCATCTTATTCTTACCTTCTTCTTCCCTCCTGCTGTCTCTACCCCGTTTTCACATTCTCCTTCTCTCTCACTCAGGCACTTCACGCTACCTGTCACACTCTGCAACCCTACTAAATTCTGACTCTATCCAATTCCCCTCTTTCTACCACCCTATTACTCACTCTTTCTTCCTTCTTCTGTATCCCCATTCTCTATTTTCCCCAACTCTCTCATCTGTATAACTCCCTCTCTCTCTCTCTCACTACTTCCAAAACGACCTCACTCCCACTCTCTCGGTGCCTCTCGTAATCTATCCCTTATCCCCCACGCTGTCTCTCCCTTCCACTTTCTCTCTCGGTCACCCTCCCACTCTATGTCTCTTTAAATCCCTCCCACTATCTCTGTCCACAATCGTCCCACTCTATCTCTCTGTCCCTGTTCCACTCTCTCTTTCCACGCCATCTCTCCCCCTCTCTCCGCACTCCCATTCTCACTCTGCTTACACTTCTCCACTCTATCTCTCGCCCGCACTTACTCTGTCTCTATACCTCACACCCCCTTCTCTTCACCCACTTGTACTCTCTCTCGCTGCCTACCTATTCCAGAATCTCTCTGTCTCTTCGACCTCACATTCTCTCTCTCCAGCCTCCTCTAACTCTCTCTCTAATGACCTCCCAATCTCTCTCTCCGTGTTTACCCCCACCCTGTTTCTCTGGTTCTCTCCCTGTTTCTGTGTCTACCTGTCTCTCGACACTACTCACACTGTTTCTGACCCCTCTCTATCTCTCAGCTATGACTCTCTCTGCATATATAAACACTTTCTCACTCTGTCTCTTCACATTCCCACTCTTTCTGTGACAGCCTCACAAGCTCTCCTTCACTGTCTCTCTACCTTTCTCTCCACCCACTCCCACATTCTCTCTCTATCCCCGCCCACTCTCTCTCCCTATCTCTCGCCATACCTCCCTGTTTCGCTCTGTTCCTCTCTACCTCTTCACTCTCTCTCTACGCCGACCCATACACTGTCTCTCCAATCCCTTCACCCAAGTCTCTCCATCCCCTTCTACTCTCTCTTTCTGCACCCTCTTCCAACTCCAAGTCTTCCCATCTCTCCGCTCCCAGTCTCTCTCCATTAATGTATACCCCATTACCACGATCCCTCTCTCACACCTTTCCAAACTCCGCCCCTCTCTCTCGAACACCCTCACATTCTGTGTCTCTCAAACCCCTTCCTACTCTCTTAGTCTACACCCTTCCCACTCTCTGCTTTCTCCCCATCTCTCTGTAACTCTACACCCAATCTCTTATCCTCCGTCTCTATCTCTGTAACAGCCTCCCACTTTTTCTCTCTCTCTTTCGAACCATACCCAAGCCCTGTATCTACACCATCTCATTTGGTCTATCAGCCACACCTGCACTTCCTCTCTCGTCCCCCACTCTCACTCACCCCACTACTCCCACTCTCTTGCTATTACCCTTACTATACTCTCTCTCATCCCTCCCACTCTCTCCCTTTTTTGTTTGTGTCTTCCACTCTCTCTTTCACTCTTTGCTTCCTCCCACTATCACTCTCCGTTTCTCTTTGTCTCTCTACAAAACTATTTGTCTCTACCCCCTCACACTCTCCCTCTCCTTCTCTCTGCATACTCAGCCATTTCTCTTTCTCTCTACTCGCCTCCCATCTCACTTTACTCTACTCCTCATTCTCTCTTACTCTTTACACTCCACTCTCGCTTTCTCGCTATACCCCATCAAGTCTCTCTCTCTCTCTGTACCGCCTCCTCCTTTCTCTACCCCGTCCGCCTCTCCTCAACCCTCCCAGTCCTTCATCTTTCTCGCGCTGTATCTCTCAACAGCAACTCCTTCTCTCACTATTTCTCCCAATCGCCTGCTCCCACCCTCTCTCTCCCTGCGCTGTCTCTTTCTCTCTGTAGTGTCCTCCCAAACTCTCTCTCTCTTTATCTCTCCGCACACCTCCCACTCTCTCTGTACTCCCTCCGACTCTCTCTCTCCATCTCTCTGTACACACAGCCCATTCTCTCTTTCTCTCTGCCCCCTCCTCATCTCTCTTCACCATACTCCCCATTCTCTCTTTCTCTCTACCCCTCCTACTCTCTCTTTCGCTCTACTCTCTGTACCCACTGTCTCTCTCTGTATCCCTCTCTCTGTATACCGTCCCATTCTCTACGTCCCTTCCACTCTTTCATTTCTCTCTCTGATCCACTCGACCCCATTCCCTGTCTCTGTACACTGCTCCCACCCTCTCTCTATACCCTCTTCTCTCTACCTTCTTCTTACTCTCTATCTCTTTGTTTGTCTCTTTCATTACCACCTTCCAATCTCTCTCTACCCTCCTCCTACTCTCACACTTCCCTTTCCCTCTCTCACTCTCTCCATTCCTCACTCCCACTCTCTAAACACTTCTCCCTCACTCTCTCCCTATCTCACTCAGGCACCTATCTCTCAATATATCTCTCTGCACCCCTACCAATCTCTCATTCTACCCCTTCCCTTTCTCCCTCTTTCTGTACTCCCCTATTCTCTTTACACCCCACGCTCCCTTTCTGCTTACACCTCCTCCCTCTCGATTATCCCATATATCCACCTCACTCCCACTCTCTCTGCCCCATCATACTCTGTCTCTCTTTAAACTCCCCCACTGTTTCTCTTCTTTTCACTCTCTCTCTGTCCCCTCCCACTCTTTCTCTCCCGAAACACATTCCACACTCTCTCTACACTCGTCCCACGCTCTCTCTCTGCCGGTCTTGCACTCTCTGTATCCCCCACTCGACCCCTCACTGCCAATTTCGCTCTCTATAGAATTCTCCCACTAATACCCTCCACCGCACCAACCTTCCCTCTTTTCTCCACTCTCTCTATCTCTCCCCCTTCCCCCACTCCTACGATCTCTCGCTCTCTAACTCCTCTCAATAGCTCAGTCTCTTCCACCTCTCAATCTCTCTCTATCGTCTCCCTCTCTTTCTCTGCTTTTCTCTCTCAGTCTCTGTATCTGGCTCTCTACCTTTCTCCCTCTCTCTCTGTCTCCACCCCCACACTCTCTTTTCTCTCAAATCCCTCTCTTGCTCTTTCACTGTACCCTGCTCCCACCTTCTCTCTATGCACTCTTCTCTTGACCTTCATCCCACTCTCTGTCTCTTGTTTAACTGTCTCATTACCACCCTTCCACTCTCTCTCTGACGCTCCTCCTACTCTCTCTTCCCTCTCCCACTCTCACCCATTCCCTTCCTCACTCCAGTACTCTCTGCAACTTTTTCTCACTCTCACCCTCTCTCACCCAGGCACCTCCCACTCACTATCTCTCTCTGCACCCCAACCACTCTCTCACTCTATCTCGGTCTCGGTGTCTGTCTCTCTACCTTCCTCCCACTCTCTCTGTCATCGCCGTCTCCCACGGTCTCTCTTTCTCTCTTCTCACAGCTGTCTCTCCCCTATCACTCTCTATACAGACTTTCTCTCTCTCTTCCCCGTCCCACTCTCTCTGTAACAGCCTCCCACTCTCTCCGTCTCTGTCGTTCTCTCTTTTTTCTCGATGCTCTCCCACTCCCTCCCCACTATATACATACCTCCTGCTCTGTCTCTCTCTTTGTCTCTACTCCCTCACCATCGCTCTCTCGCCCACCCATACGCTGTTTCTACCCCTTCACCCCTGTCTGTCTACCCACTACCACACACTCTCTATCCTCCTCCTACTTTCTCTCTCCCACTCTCTCTCGATATCCCTGGCCCTACAACTCTCTGTCTCCCTCTCTGTGTACACCCTTCCCACTTTCACTCTCACCCCCTACCAACCTTTCTCCCCCCTCTCAATCCCCCTTCCATACTCTATCTCTAACCCACACCAGGGCACTCAGTCTAAACCATTCCCTAACTCTCTGCTCCATTTCCACCCTCTCTCCCCTCTATCTCTACCCGTATCTCTCTACCTCTTCCTCTCTTTCTCCATCCTACCAATCTCTCTCTCGATACCTTATCCCATTCTCTGTCTCTTTCCCATCCCACTCTCTTCCTGTAACAGCCTCTCACTCTCTCCCACTCGACATGTCTCTCTTTATCTCTACTCACTACGACTCTCTCTCTTATCACTCCCACTCTACCTCTCCCGTTTCTGTACATTCCTCCCTCTCTCACAATCATTCTCTGAACCCCCTCTCGACCCTCACCCACTCTCTGGAACCTTTACCTCGCCCTATCTACCCTCTTCCAACTCTCTCTTTACTCCCTCCCATTCTCTACATTTATCCCCCTCTCTCTTACGCTCTTTGCCCACTCTCTTTCTCCCCTACTAATCACTTTCTGTATCGTTTCCCACACTGTCTCTCGGCTCCCTCCCACACTTTCTCTGTAACAGCGTCCCACTTTTTCATTTCTCCCTCTCTCCCTTTCTCGTTAATCAATCTCACCCTCTCTCACAAACCCCTCCCAACCTCTGTCTCTCGCTCTGTTTCTGTAGACCCCTCACTCTCTATTTCTACACCATTCCGGCCCCACTCTCTTGCTCCTCTCCCCCTCTCCCTCTCTACCCTCCTTCAAGTCTCTCTCTGTCTCTATACTCTCCCACTCTGTCTCGAAACCTCTCCCACTTCCTTTCAAAATCTCGCCCACTGTCTGTTTCCCCCTCTCTACACACCATTCACACTCCCCACTCTAACCCCCTACCACTTTCTCATTCTAACCACTTCCCCCTCTCTCTCTACTCCTCCCAGTCTCTTTCTCTCCCTATATACACCCCTCCCTCTCTCGCTCTATTTCTGTCAACCTCCTCACCCTGTGTTTCAACACCGACCAAATCTCTCTCACTACCCCCTCCCTCTCTCGATCTTTACACTCTTTCAACTCTATCTCTTCACCTCCTCCCACTCTCTGTCTCTCTGTCTTTGAAACCCGCCAACACTCTCCTTTTCTCTACAGTCACTTCAACGCTCGCTCTCATCCCCTCCCAATCACTCACCCATTCTCTCTAACAAACTCCCACTCTCTCTCTTTAACCCCCTCCCAATCTCTCAACCTACATCACTCCCACTTTCTCTCTCTTCCCCTAATCTCATACCCCTACCACTCTCTCGAGACAATTTCCCACTCTCCCTTTCTTCATCCTCCCACTCTCTCTCTGTAACAGCCTCCGACTCTCTCCCTCTCTGTTTCTCTCTCTTTCCCTCCAACAACTCCCACTCTCTTTCTCTACTCCTCCAACTCTCGACCTCACCCTCTCTATACACCCCTCAGAATGTCACATTGTTCTTCTCTACCCGCTCACCTTCTCTCTCTCGCCCTACGCTCTCTCGGTCTACCCCTCCACCCGTCTCTCTGCAGCCTCCCACTCTTTCTTCACCCTTTCCCACTTGTTCTCTCTTCTCCCTCCCGTTCCCTCCCTCTTTGTAACAGCCTACTACTCTCTCTCTCTCTCTACCCCCTCCCAATCACTTCTCTGACTCACTCCCACTCTCTCTAGAACAATTTCGCAATTTCTTTGTGTCCAAGTTTTCTACTCTTTTTTCTTCTCCTGATTCCCCCTTCCCTACCACTCTATATCTATACCCATCCCCACTATCTTTCGTCCCACTTCCCCCTCTCTGTAACAGCCTGCCACATTCTCGCTCTCTGCTTTGCTCTCTTTCTCTCTACCCAGCACCTCTCTCTGTACCCCCTCCCACTCCCTCTCTCTCTTCCTCTCATTCTCTCTCACCGTCACTCTCCCTCTTTACAATTTCCCACTCTCTGTAACTTCCCCCTCCCACTGGCTGTGTAACAGCTTCGCACTCTTACCGACTCTATCTCTCTCTCTCTGTCCTTCTTTCTGCCCACTCGCAATCTCGCTCTCTAACACCCCGCCATCTCTGTCCACAATCCTCCCACACTCTCTATTTCTTCCCATCATTTTCCATCCCCTACCGCTCTCTCTCACACTCTCCATCTCTGTATCGCCTCCAACTATCTGTCTGCCCCACTCAGTCTCTTTCTTGCTCTCTACCCTCTTTCTCTCTCTGATTCTCTCTCTATCTCACTTGCTCTCTCTAACCCCTCCCAATCTACCTCTCTCTACCCCCTTCCAGTTTCTCTCTATCCCTTCATCACTCTCTCACTTTTTCTCCATAACCCAATCCCTCTCTCACTATATTTATCACTACACCACTCCGTCCCTCTCTCTGTCCCTCTCTCTCCGCAAGTCCCTTCGCGAATCCCTCACCAGATTCACACCACACACCCGCCCACACCCCGCTTCCACCATCTTTCCATCCCACCGCAGGAAGTGCAAAACCTGCACCCATATTCCCCCACTCATGACCGTCGACGGCCTGTAAAGATTCTGCCACATTCGACACCAATTTACCTCAATTCCGTCAATGTAATCTTTTGTATACATTGCACCCGAGGTAGTCTCCTCGACACGGGGGACTTGCAACGCCAACTTGCAAACCATTTCAGGGAACATTTCTGGGACCAACTCTACTGCACCTTGGCTGAGCACTTCAACTCCCCCTCCCACTCCACCAAGGATATGCAGGTGTTGGGCATCATCTATCGGCACACCCTAACCAGCTGACAGCTGTAGGTAGATTGCCTCATATTCGGCCTTGAGTCCTTCCAACCACACAGCACCAAAGTGGATTCCACCAGTTCCCTAATTTACTCTCCCCCACATTATCCCAATCCCAATTCCCCAACTCACCATCTTGACAAGTCTATCGCGTTTCTCATCTATCTGCAACAACCTCCTCTCCAACCTATCAGCTTCTCCGCCATCTTCATCTACCAGCTGCCATCCTCCCAACCCAATCAGCCCCATTTATTTTTCCAGCTGCCATCCTCCCAACCCAATCAACCCCATTTATTTTTCCGCCCCTTGGTCCACAAACCTCATTCCTGATGAATGGCTTTGGCTTGAAACGTCGATTCTCCTGATGATCGGATGCATCCTAACCTGCTGTGCTTTTCCAGTACCATACTGCCGGTCAGAAAACTGTCTGTCATCGTCATACTCACAGAATCAGATCTGATGTGTAATCTGTCTTGAAGCTCCATCATAGTCTCTGATTATATCCTGTCCAAATTAGCAGGATAGATCAGTAATTGAGGGGTCACCGTTTCATAAAGTCACAAAATGAGTTACCCTGGAATTCGCCAAAATTGATTCCAGAGAACGGGAAATCATATGGTAACAGGCCAAATATGGTCAAGGAAATCTCCGGTGATGGGCATCTACTGCCCTCCACAACACCCTCGTTGATGAAAACTCTGCTCCCCTCGATGTTGAAAACAAATCGTAGGAAGCACTGAGGGTGACAACGGCACAGAACGTACATGAGTGTGGCACTTCAATGTGTGTCCACAGATCGACCACTTGCTGAGCAGGAAGATGACTTAAATGCACAGCAGCTTAGAGAATGAGAAACGATGGGGGGACCTCTCTCTCTCTCTCTCTCTAACCACTAACCCCCCTCTCTCTCTCCCTGTCTGTCTTTCTGTGTCTGTCTGTGTCTCTACCCTTCTGCCACTCTCCCTGTCTCTATCTTCTCCCATTCTCTGTCTCACTGTCACGCTGCTCAACATTCTCTCTCCAAACATCCCACTCTCTCTACCCATCCCACTTTCTCCTCCTCTCTTGGAGCAGCCTTCCCACTCTAAATCTCTTTCATTCCCTCCCAATCTCTCTCTACCTGTCTCCTTGTCTGTCCTTCTGCTCCAAATCTTTCTCCATCTCACACCTCCCATTCTCCCGCGAACCCTCCCATGCTCTCTACATCCCTTTCGTTATATTCCATTCCCTCACTCTCGTTCTCACTTGCCTCCAAATCTCTCTCGCTCTCTCGAACAACGCCCCACTCTCTCTCTCTCTCTCTCTTTAGGCCCCTTCAATGCTCTAAGTCTCCACCTCTCCCCCCTCTCTGCACTCACACTCCTTCGCTTTATCTCTAACCCTTCTCACACTCTCTCTTGCCCTAAATAACTCTCCTCACTATCCCCTCTCCCGATACTCTTTCCTTCTCTTCACGCTCCCCCTCTCTCTGTAGCAGCCTCCAACACTCTCCCTCTCTCGCTGTCTCTCCATCAAATCTCATTCTCTTTCTCTATCCCTCCCACTCTCGCTCAACCCCTCTTTACGTCCCTCCTCTCTCGCTTTGTTGCTCTCTAGCCCTCACTCTCTCGGATCACATACGCCCTCACGTCACTCTCTGCTCACCCATCCACCCTCTTTCTCTATCTCTAGCACCTGCCACTCTCCCTCTCTGTCTTCCCCATTCTCTCTCCTATCATTTCTCTGTATCCTGTAACTCTCGTTCTCTCTACCAACTCGCACTTTTTATCTCTAAACCCTCCCACGCTCTCTCCTCTCTCTGTACGGGGTTCCCTCTCTCGCTCTCTTTCTCTCTACCCCCACGCACCCTCTCCCCCCCCACACACTCTCTCTCTATCCCCTTCATCTATTGCTCTGTAAACCTGCCATTCTCTCTCCCGCTTTATCCAAATGTCTCTGTAAACCCTCAACCTCTGTCTCTCTGACTCTAACTTCTCTTATTCTCTCTCTTTAACCCCCACGCAAACACTCTCTCGTCTCCCACTCTCTCTCCAAACTCCTCTCACTCTCACCCTCTCTCTATACACTCATCCCAATTTTTCTCTTCCACATCCCGCTCACTCTGATTCACCCACTTTCTCTCTTTCTAAGCCCCTCGTAATTTATCGGTCTACATCCCTCCCACTCTCTCTCTTTCTTCCACTCATTCTGCCTCCCCCAGTCTCTCTCTCGACCCTTCCCCACTGTCTCTCACGTCACACTTCCCTCTTTCTCTGTAACCACCTCCCATACTCTCTCCCTCTGTCTCTCTCTTTCTCTCTCTCTTACCTCCCCACACTCTCACTCACCCCCTCCCGCTCTATCTCTTTCTCGCTCTACCTCCCTCTCTCCCTGTCTTTCTCTCTCCCCGCTCTGTCTACACACTCTCTCTCTATCCTCAAATAACTTTCTACGTCTACCCTCACTCTCTCTCTACTCTCTCTTTCTTTCCCCTCCCACAGTTTGTTTCTAACACCTCCAATTCTCCCACTCGCCAATTCTTCTCCTCTCTTCATATTCTCTCTCTCCCACCCAGCGTTCTCGCGATCCCCTCCCATTCTCTCAATCTACCGACTCCCAATTCTCTCTCTCTCGAATCTCCTCCCACCCTCTCTTTCTCGATCTGTCACTATCTTTCTCATCACGCTCCTCGCACTCTCTCTCTTGTCTGACGCTCTGTCTGCCTCTCTCCCTCTCCACCCTGTCAACCACTCACCCCATTTCCAATCTCTCTATCTCTTTAGCCACTTCCACAATCTCTCCCTCTCTCTAAAATTGTCCTGCTGTCTCTATCCCTCTCAGACTCTATATCCGCGTCTCTGTCTCTCAATGCTCCACTCGTCTCTATGCTTGTCACCCTCTATCCCCCACTCCCACATTCTCCCACCTCCTTCCCTTTCCCTCTGACGGAATCGCTCTCCCTCCCTCTTTGTCTGACAATTTCTCTATCCCTGGTTCTTCCTGCTCCTTCTGATCCAGAGATGGGTGTGGTTGGAGAGGCTATGGAGTTGCGGGGCGTAGTGGATAGACAGGTTCTGGGACGCTGCAAGAGGAAGAAAATGAAGTAGAGGTAGAAAGGCGCACGGGCGATGGAGAAAGCAGGACAGTGAGAGAGAAATGGAGGGAGAGAAGAGTGCAGGAAACTGTATTGATAGGGCGTGAGAGAGAAAGAGAGGATGGGCATGGAAAGTGAAAGGCACAGGAGCGAAACAAAAACTGTGCAGAGAGACAGAGGGAGAGAAATGAGGAGAAATATAGTGAAGACGAAATAGGGAAAAAGTTCAAGACAATGGGTGATGGAGAGCAGGGACAGCGAGGGATGAAGTGAGAATGGGGAGAGAGAAGGATGCTGGCGAGTGGATATGGTTTGAATGTGGTACAGAAATGAATTTTGCTGAGGTCAGGTCGGTGTGGGGGACCAAGAGGTGAGAGCAAGGACAGAGTGATTTGAACCCAAAGAGTGAACTCAGGCCCGGTTACCCCCCACACAAACCCCCGGCCACCCATACTTTACTGAGTGCCAGTACTTGGTACAGAGTCTGGCATTTGTAGTGCAGCTTCTTTAACACAAAGACAAATAACATTGCTCACTTTGCTTTCTTAGGACTTTTTAATGAGCATTTTTATTGTTTACAAATTGAAAAGATTAATACAATCAGAGGGATGAAGCCTTTTCTCATTGATCGCCAAATTGTGAGAAACATTAAAATGTGTCTCCGTAATCTCTCAGTAGGATAAGGTTGAACAAACCAGCTCTACTCTCAGACTGTTACCATTTTGACAGGCGACATCTTTGCTTAAACACTGAACTGAAATGAGAAAATCCCGGACGGATTGATTAATGAGTGAACTTGATTGATTGACGAATTTGGGTAAAGGGATATTTCAGCACATGCTTCAGCTGCTGCCTGAACTTAGTCTGGGTCACGGCATAAATCGCACTGTTTGTGCAGCAACTGAGGAGCTGCAGCATGAAGCCCAATTCCCGCACATAGGAATCTAGATACAGAGGGGTATACACAATCCAGGCCATCCGCCTCCATATCGAAAACAGCATTAACATTGACCACAGCAAAATAAAATTGGCCGAGATCACAAATAGTAAAATGATGGATTTTTTTCGATTTCTCATTTCCGTGTCAAACTGAGCGTCCCCGTTTGTGCGAGCCCGAAGTCTCCTGCGAACTCTGCTGGTCACTAAAATATGTCTGACGGTGAGAACATTGAGCAGCAGAATCAGGAGAAATGGGACACACGGGGTTAGAATGTGGTGGAGGAACTCGATTGTACCCCACACACGGGAGTATTGAACAGCGGGAGTAACAGAACAAAACCAGGGCTCGTTCCCCAGCTGATATTGAGCTGTGAACATAAAATACCAGGAAATGTTCTTTAAAGAGCTAAGCACCGTCACTGCTCCCAAAACCATAGCCGCCGTTTTCTCACTGCAATACTTACTTTTCAGCTTCTGGCAACAAATGGCTACAAACCGATCAAAGGTGAAAGTGACGGTGAACCAGACAGAACAGTCAGTGGCTGCATAAAGCAGGACGGCGTGGATATTGCACACGGGGATATACCACAGGAAATAAAAGTGTTCCCTATAAAGAATGGGAATGTGTCTCATTATCAGATCGAGGAGAATGACCAGTAGATCCACCGCTGCCATGGCCCCCAGATAACGTCTGACACATGGGGACAATCCACAATCTTTATAAAGCAGGACGTAGATCGTCACTATATTAACTGTGAGGAAGGGAAACAAACACATTATGCCTTAGCCGGAGGCAAGTTTACCACTTTGATTGAGCACAGCATGAGATTCTCAAATGTGTTATTGGATACAAAGATTTATTTAAATAATTTAAGCTGAAATAATAAATGGGAACGTCTGAATTACTGACAGGAAATGTGTCATAAATCACAAGAAACTCTCCAATCCCAAACACACGAAGATACATCCATAACTGTATCGCAGCTACCCCGGCACTATTCCACAACTTTTCCTCTGCTACATTGAAGACTCTATTGACGCCAGCTCCTGCTCCCACGAAGACGTCGAACACTTCATCAACTTCATAAACACCTTCCAATCCGAACTTATGTTCACCTGGATCACCTCTGACACGTTCCTCCCTTTCCTGGACCTCTCTATCCCCTTGTATAGCGACTGACTAAGCACGGATATTTAAGCAACAAACCCACCAACTTCGACAGCTACCTGGACGACACCTCCTCCCAACCTGCCACCTGTAAAAACGCCATCCTTTATTCCCAATGCTATTGCCTTTGTCGCATCTGTTGCCAGGATGACCATTTCCACCTTAGAACATTCGAAATGGCCCCGTTCATCAAAGACCGTTATTTCCCTTCCCACGTGATCGAAGATTCCCTCCAGTGCATTTCACCCGCTTCCTGCACCTTCGCCATTGTACCCCACCCGCTCCACGAAAACAAGGACAAAATGTCCGTGGTGCTTAACTCCCACCCCACCAACATCGATATACATCGCACCATGTTCTGCCACTTCTGCCATCGACAAACTGACGCTATCACGAGAGATATATTCCCCCTCTGCACCTGAATCCACGTTCTGGAGAGGCCATTCCATCCGCGACACTGATTATATTAGATTTGATTCGAGTGGATACCTTACAGCGTGGAAACAGGCCTTTCACCCCAACCGACCGTCCGAAGAGTAAGCTATCCAGACCCATTACCCTCTGTCTAATGCAACTAACACTATGGGCAATTTAGCATTGCCAATTCATCTAACCTGCATATATTTGGACTGAAGAGGAAACCGGAGCACCAGGATGAAACCCACGCAGACATGGGGAGAATGTGCAAATTCCACGCAGACAGTCGCTCTCCCTTCTCAGATCTCTGCCCTTTACCCGCAAACTTCCGGCATCTTCCCCTGCCACCACGGAATGTGCGAAACCTGTGCCCATTTCCCCCCATCACCACCGTCCAAGGCCTCAAAGGATCCTTTCCCATCCGACAGAATTTCACCTGTTGTGCATGAATTTACGCTATCCATTGCAAAAAATGTGGATCATATACATCGGGGAGATAGAACGGCAACTTTCGGATCGTTTCAGAGAACATCTCTGGGAAACCAGAGCAACCAACCCCACTGCACGATGGCTGAAGACTTCAACTCCCCATCCTACTCCACCAAGGATATGCAGGTCCTGGACATCCTCCGTCGCCACACCATCACTACCTGATGCCTGGAGGAAGAACACCTCATATTCTGCATTAGAACATTCCAACCACACGGCATCAAAGTGGATTCCACCAGTTTCCTAATCTCCCTGTCCCTATATTAAACCAGTCCCAAGTCTACAGCTCGCCACGGGTCACTTTACCAGTTCATTGCCTTTCCCATCTACCTGCTCCACCATCCTCTCTGACCCTATCCCCTTCTCCCCTATCTTCATCCACCTTCCGCATTCCCAACTAACATCCTCCCAACCCAATTGTTTTCCAGTTATCTCTCTGCCTCTTGGCCAAGCAACCTCATTCCTGATGAAATGCCTTTGATCGAAACGTCGATTCTCCTGCTGCTCGGATGCTGCCTGACCTGTTGTGCTTTTCCAGTACTACTCTACAAGTCAGTAAATTGTCTGACAACGTCAGTCTCACAGAATCAGATCTGATGTGAAATGTTTCATGAAGCTTCATCACAGCCCCTGGCTATATACTGTCCCACCGGCAAGAAAAAAAAAACACAGCAGTGTTGGGAACACGGTGTAAACCAATCAGGAAAGGGGTTATCCTGGAATTCGCCAAACTCAATTCCAGCTCACGGGATATCGCATGGTAGCAGGTCAATGATGGTCAAGGAAATCTCCAGGTGATGGATATCTACTGCACTCCACACCAATCTCGGTAATAACTCTGTTCCTCATGATGTTGAAAACAAATCATAGAAAACATTGGGGGTGAAAAGGACAGGTAAACAGGAAGCATTCGTTGCTGAGACTGGCGAAGGGATAAATTCGCGATAAATCAGCTTTTTATAAGCTTAACAGAAATTAACGACTACAGTGACAAAGTGACCAGAGCTGGGTCCTCAACAATTTGCAACCGTTCAGTACGTTTTTGATAAATGGAACCTATGTATTCGAACTAAGATAGCCGGCAATTAAGGTGTCAACAGGATGTATAGAATCTCTAATTTGATAAGAAATGGCCAACAATTTGTCAGCTAGAATATATCGTTGGTAATCGTGAACCTGTGATTTTTTCAGTCAGAATGAAACGCTGTTTATTATATGCAACGGAGAGATTATAGGAATTACTGACATAGTGAGTACTGGAGAGTTCACTCTGACCCGTACAGACGTAGGAAGCATTGCTCTTTCTCCCTGATGGTCAGCTCCCAGATGTCCATAGTGACCCTATTGCTTTCAATGCAGACGGGATATTTTGATTTGGTTTGTTGGCGGTGGGGAGTGGTGAGGGGGAAGGTATTTCGAGCCGTGGATCAAGGGAACGGCCTTAATCCGAAATACACTGCTTTCTTTCTACGTGGAGACCTGAAGACAATGGAAATGGTTGACTGCTTCTGAATGAAGAAGCTGTGTTTGCTGATAGGACAATGTATATTCACCAACATGATGTATTATGCATGATATCACTGCAATTTTAATGGGATGAGAGATGGAGATTCCAATCACAAGACCGTGAACATAAAATAAAGGAATGCCAGATCAGCTAAAAAAAAAAGTCAGTTATGTCATATTATCAATCTACCACAAAGAAAATTCACCTAGAAGATATATCTGCTCAGCACAGAGCACTGGGTAGTTGAACATCTGATCTGTCCAAACCAGCAATCTGCCGAGCGCGAAAAATGTGCAGACCACAGCAGTGCATTAATCTAAAAATTCGGACTAAATATCTGTCCAGTATGGCGAGCTATGCAGCCGACAAAAGTGTATTGATGTATAAACCCAGACTAGATCTCTGTCCACTACCGGGAGCAATGCAGACCACAGAAGTGAATTGATCTATAAACCCAGACGAGATGTCTGTCAAACATGGGTAGCTATGCAGATCAAAGCAGTGCATTGATCTATGTACACAAACTAGATATCTGTCCAGCACAGGAGAGTTGTGCATACCACAGCACTGAATTGATCTGTAAACCCAGACTATACATCTGTTTATCACTGGGAATTATGCAGACCACAGCAGTCCAACTATATTCAAACCACTCCGAGCGAAGCTCTCTGGATGAGGTTCAGATATGCCTTACTTCATTATCCCTAACTTTCAGTGCTTTTCGATGTTCTCTTCCAAATAATAGTGGGAATGGATTGTAACATACCCAATAGTAGTGAACGGTCCAACAATGGGCATGTTCACATCCTTCTGTTAATATCTCAGGGACAGTATTGTACAGAATGGGACAAAACTGTTCCTAGTCTCCAAAGACATTTTTTGAAGAAGGAAACAGCATGAAATATCCAAGAAATGGCGTCAGTATTGGAATATTCAAGCTGGAGCATCTCTACTTTGCCAGCTCACTGAGTCTCTCTTTTTTTTTCTTGAGGGTTTTTCTTCCCAAGCGTTTCATTCCGACAAGAATGGAGACGGTGAGTCCCATAACGGAGGTTGGTGTGAGAAGGCGAGGCCTTGAGATTTAAAGCGTAGGAGGTCTGGGGACTGAGCCAGGGCAACTTGGAGACTGGATACGGTATGGTCTGGAGACTGGTCTGGTGCAGTCTGAAGACAGAGCCCATCGCGGTCTAGAGATTGGGTCTGGTGTGGTCTACAGACTGGGAATGGCATGGTTTCAAGTCTGAGTCTGGCGCACCCTGGAGACTGGGCAAGGTGCGGTTTGGAGACTGGACACAATGCAGTCTGGAGGCTGGGCCCAGTGCACTCTGGACACTTCGCCCTGCGTGGTATGGAGACTGGAGCCGATGCTGCCGAGAGACTGGGCCTGGTGTCTCGTGGAGACTGGTAAATGTGGTTGATTTGGCCTGGAGACTGGTCAGGTGTGTCCTGGAGACTGAGACTTGTATGGCCTGAAGGCTGGTTCAGGTGCAGATTGGAGACTGGGTCCAGAGCGGTCTGGAGACTGGGCCCAGTGCAGACTGGACACTCAGTTCTCACAAAGACTGGGATGTAAGGGACTGCAATTCGAGTCCATTCCTTTTCTCTTTTTTTTCTTTTTCAGGGCTTTTATTTATTATTCTTTCAATTTTGCATCAAAGATTGAAGAATCTATACCTGAATTCTTTGAATCTAATGTGGTGCTATAAGCGAGAACATGGCAAACTCTTCATAGCATTCATTAGAGTGCACGTGCCAAAGAAGCCCATTCGATTCAAATGTGACAAACTCACTGTCTTTGATGATATTTCCCCACAAAGCTGCTCCTTGTGCCGTGGTATGCGGTAGTCCGCGGGGGGGAGGGGGGGTATTGTATCACTTTAAACACAAAGAGAGGGAGAAGGAACCATTTGATTCACTTTTCAATGGGTTCGCCTCCCAAACAACAGAATCCCAAATGCTCAGACACGCAGCTGCAGAAGTACACAATTTAACACATGCAAAGTCAAAGGGAAACATAGATACACACACACATACACACATACACACACACATATATGCACACGCATACACAAAAATTAAACACATAGACACACGTGCAGGCAACCAAAAATCACGCAGGTATATGCAGAATTTCGGCCTCTCATGCCTGTTTTTCCATTCAATAAAATCATGAATGATATGATCCAGCCTAGATTATCATGGTGCTGGAAAAGCACAGCAGGTCAGGCAGCAATGCTGCCTGACCTGCTGTGCATTTCCAACACCACTGTCATCTAGACTCTGGTTTCCAGTATTGCAGTCCTTGTTTTTACCGACCTGATATAATCTAGCTGTCAATTTTCTTTCCTCTTGGGAAACAAGGTAGAGTAAGTGACTGAGCTGTTAGAATGTGAGCACTATGACACCAGTGACTGTAAAATCCATTGGTTTGAAAATAGCTCTGGAAATGGGCATGCCTGGTCCACAAGTCAGCGTGATAAATAGTAATGGTATTGGGCAGGAATTTTCAAATTATTATGTGGGTGACGCTGTTTACAGGTCGAAGGACGTCAGGCAAGCGGGAATCTTTCGATAGCGAGATGACGAGAGTTCAGTGACAGCATGTTTCTGTGAGTGTTAAGGGAAAACCGAGCAGGGATGGGGAAGTCGACGTGACAGAGAATATTGAGGCTTTGGTCAAGAAAAAAAATAAACGGGTATGTGTCAGGTATAGACAGCTGCGTCAAGGGAATCCCTCAAGGACCATAAGGGGTGGAGGTGTACACCCAAGCGAAATCAGGAGAGGAACAAGGGGGCATGAGATAGCTTTGGTTAATAAGGTTAAGAAGAATCGAAAGAGATTCCACAAGGATAACTCGGATGTAACTCAGGAGAGAATAGGACCCCTTAAATATCAAACAGCCGTCTATGTGTGGACCCATAGAAGGTGTATGAGGTTTATTTGATTTATTGTCACATCTACTCAAATGAGAACAGTGAAAGCTTGACGAGTTACCACATGTGACGCAACCTTAAATAGAAATTTAGACCGCTTCCCCGTCCCCTCCCCCCATACTCCAGGTACAGAAAGTTGGTGCAAATGTGGAAAAATAAAGAAAATAAAGTTAATATGTAAAACAATTCATCCTTCTTGCAAAAATATAAAAACACAGTTAACGGTTCAACAACACAGTCTATAAGTGCCTGTCCATGCTGGGTTCACACTCTTCACAAATATTCGAACTACTTCAGTCTGCTGCCTTACAGCCTATCCCTGTTTGATGGGTAACGTGCCTCATGAATATATAGCGTCACTGTTTACTTCAGAGAAAGTCATGGAAGCGAGTGAAATCGGTGACACACAAAAAAGTTGCTTTTAAAATAAGCCTTATTGCAGAAGAAGAAATGCTAGAGGTGATAAAATACGTAACCGTAGATAAATGCCCAGGACCCGTTCAAGTGTATCCCAGATCATTGCAGGAAGCGAAGGAAGAAATTGTGGGGGGCTCACCTATGATATCGAATCATCCCCCAGAGTTCAGAGGAAGCGTTACTGGATCTGAAACAATAACTCTGCTTTCTGTCCACCGATGCTGCTGGACCTGCTGAAATTTCCCAGCTTCTTCTGTCCTTTTATTGTGATTTACGCAATCCACGGATTTTTTTATTCATTTCTTATTTGTATCATTGAAAGCTATGGCTGAGGTGCTGCAGGACTGAACGACAGTTATGACATTATTTTTAAACTGTCTGCAACGAAAAGCCAGGGAGCTAAAGACCGGTGAGGCTGAAGTCATGGGTGGATAAGTGTTTGGAGGAGATTCTTAGATTTAGGCTTTTTATGCATGCGGGAAGGCAAGGACTGATTAGGGATAGTCTGCATGGCATTTGGGTGTGGGAAAAAGTATCTCAGAGACTTGATTGAACTTTTTCAACATGGTGACCAAAAAGATAGATGAAGACAACTACAGAACTTCCTGAGGTCCAGCAAAGTTCCACATGGTGTCCTGGTTAATAAGGATAAATCACAGGGGATAAGGGAGCTTTAGCTAATTAGATACAAAAGTGGCTTGACAGTTGGAGACAGAGGGTGGCATTAGAGATTTGTTGTTTAAACTGAAAGCATGTGATCAGCCACAAGGACCAGCCTGTTTTTATTCTTTATCTTTATTAATGATTTGAATAAAAACATAGGAACCATGAATCGTAAATTTGTCGACTAAACCAAAAAAAAATGGTTTTACACTGGACAGTGAAGGAGGTCATTTAAAAGGGCAATGATATCTTGATCAATTGGGGCAATGGGCCGAGGAATGGCAGGTGGAACTTCATGCAAATAAATGTGATGTGTTGCATTATTTTCGACCAAACAGGGCAGGATTTACACAGATAACGTTAGGGCTCTGGAGAATGTTGTCCAACAGAGAGACCGAGCGGTGCAGGTAGATAATCCCTTGCAAATTGAGTCGCAGGTGGACAGGGTGGTTCAGAAGGCGTTAGCAAGGCTTACGTTCATCAGTCGGAGCACTGAACACAGGAGGTGGGCCATTATATTGTGGACTTATAAGAGAATGGTAAGGCCACATTTGGAGTACTGAGTACAATCCTTGTCGTCCTGATATCGGAAGGAAGTTACAAACTGAAAAAAAGTTGCAAAAATATGTAAAATGATATGATAAAGATTGAATGTTTTAAGATGCAAGCATAAGATGGGATTTTGTTCCCTTTGCATGGGAGGCTGAGAGATGACCTTATGGAGGTTTATAAAATGTTGAGGGGAATGGAAGGGATGAACAGACAACATCTGTTCCACACATTTTGGGGTGTCCAAAACCAGAGAGTATATATTTAAGATGAGAGGGAAGAGATTTAAAAGAGACCATTGAGGCAATTGTTCCTCACAGAGGGTGGTATTTATATGCCATGAGCTCTCCGAGGAAGTGTTAGAGCCGGATACAATTGCAACATTTAAAAGACAATTCGCTGACTGCATCAATAGGAAAGGTTTGGAGGGATAGGTAGCAAAATCGAAAAGCTAGAATTTGTTCAGTTTTGGAAAGGGGGTGAGCATGGATGATTTGGGCCGCAATAGTTGCTTGCATTTTGTATGAATCTAAGAGTTTATGACTATCTAACGCCACTTTCGCACCCTCGTTGACTTCCATTAATTTCCAAATCAAAAACACTGCGTAAATACTTCCAATTATCCAACGCCGAATTTGCTTGAGTAGAAAACCTTATATTGATGTGGCCCTGAAGACCACAGCAGAAGCAGAATTGTATTCAACCACAAGTTGTAATGTTTTGCCCAGGAAAATCCTGCAAACTCCCGTTAGCATTAACGCGATCTATTGTTCATTAACGTGTGTGGAGGAACATGCCAGGGTCAGATCCATGTGTACCTAAAACTGATGACGATCCGTTAAAGCTACTGCACTTGACTGCTGACATTCCAAACAGCAGGGCTAACGTTTGATAGAGAGGACGAAATGACCTCAAGACCAACATATCAGATCAAAGCTCTCCTGTCCTGCCAATTCCAGACATAACTGTTGACCGACGATGAAACAAGTCACTGGAGGAGAGGGCTCCAGAAATATCCTCATCCTAAATCATTGAATAGCCCTGCAAAATCAATGAAAAGACAAGGATGTAGTCTCTGCACCATCCTCAACCAGACGTGTTGAGTTGATGATCCATCTTATCCTCGTCATGATGCCCACAGAACCACAGATTTCATCTTAAGCAATTTGATTAGCTGCGCATGATGTGAAGCAACAGCTGGACACAGTAGCTCCGACAAATGCAGTAGGACCTGACACTACTCCTACAATGGGACTGAAGACTTGTGCTGCACAACAAGCCGTGTCCAATGGGAAGGTGTCTCATTCCAGTTCAAACTCTGGCATCTATCTGGCAATGTGGAAAATTACTCAACTATGTCCAGTCCTCCAAAAGGAGAATAATTACAATTTGACCAATTAGCACCCCCTCATCCCCATTATGATCATCAAATTAGTGGGATATATTTTAGACAAATCTGTCAATCATCACAGAAGCAAACTGCTCAGTGTGGTTTCTGGTAAATCTCCATGTGGACATGGTGCTGTTGTGGAAATATCACTGGATTACTAATCCAGACTAGGCCAATGCTCTGGCAGCTGGTGAATGTTAAAAACAATCAATACATTTAATTTTGAAAATATTGAAATCTTAAATCTGGTGTCAATAACAGTTATCATGAAGGCAATGTCGATTTTAAACAGCGATTTGCTTCCCCAATGTGCTGTCAGGAAGCAAATCTCCCGTGCTTTCCTGGTCTGGTCTAAAAGTGACTCCAGCAGCACAGACATAGGATAAACTCGTCAATGGTCTCTGAACCGGCCAAGCAAGACATACAGTTGTATAAAACTTCTCGCAAGTTCTTAAAGAATAAATCTGGATAGAATATCAGCACCAGCCTCGGTACTGGAAAAGGAAAATGGAAACACTGACCTGTCAACTCTGCAGTGACACATTTGCTGACATCTGAGTGTTTTTGGTAACATTTACAGAGCTTTCCAACTGACTGCATAGAAACATAGGGAAAGGAGTCGGTCGTTCAACGCACTGAGTCTCCCCTATTCGATTTCATGGCAGAAGATCTCTCAATGCAATTTTCCCACTCAGTGAGCGTATCCGTTATTGCAATTAAGCATCGGGAAATATAAAATAGCAACTGCAAGAATCCATTCAATCCATCGATTTCCCGCCCCTATTCTATATGCAATTTGTTCTCACATACAGCGCCTTTATTAAACATGTTTTGGCTGTAACGCGATTAGTAAATTGTGGTTCTTATTTTTATAAAGCAAACGCCGGTTGAGTGTCACGCGATTCCATCCGGATGAATAGCTGAGAAGCAAAGCCCAACCTGAGGATCCCTGCCTGCAAAATGCACACTCAGTTTGTTCATCTAAAATAGGAATGCAATCCGATCTGCAACATTGAAATTGAGACTGAAATTGGAAATTGTTGTCTCCATTTAGAAGGAAATTTATCTCAACCCGGTGGAGAATCTTGGGGAGAAGTCGAATTCCGCGTCATCATCACGTGGTGAGTCTGCTCACGCATTTTGTAGTGAGTGGCTTGGTGAAAATTACAGTGCTGAAGTCATTGATTTCAGTATGAAAGAGTTACATTTACTATAATATTTAATGTTAATATATGATTTAAAGCTTTACTTAGCCGCTGTTATCCTTTGTGTTAGACGAACTATTAGTTTTAGTTTGATTCATAATGATATTTTTGACATTTCGCCCAGAAACCTTCTTTAACCACTGGCCCCATTATTTCTGTTGCTTGACTTTCTATAACACAATGTCGCAATGTGTTCGAGGAGTCCCACCGCCAATAATGCCTGATACTCTACCTCCACACCATACACTTGTTCTCTTCCCAGCCCTTTAGTGTGTAGCAATCCTTATTAATATTCTGTTTCTTGGCATCCACATTCTGATGATGGAGTGGATCTCACAAGTTCACCAGTCTCTGAGTAGGGTTATACGATCTCATTTCAATGCAGAGTGGCCTGCCTGTACCTCATACTGTGGGAGAAAGTGAGGACTGCAGATGCTGGAGATCAGAGCTGAAAATGTGTTGCTGGAAAAGCGCAGCAGGTCAGGCAACACCCAAGGAGCAGGAGAATCGACGTTTCGGGCAAGAACCCTTCATCGACGAATCGGGCATGAGCCCTTCATCGACGTTTCTGACATGAGCTCATGCCCGAAACGTCGATTCTCCTGCTGCTTGGATGCTGCCTGACCTAATACTGTGGACCTTCTTTTCGACGTCCCAGCCAGGAGAATTACCATCCCTGCTTCCAATCTGCCTCACCCTGTCAGTATTTTATATAATTCACTGAAATCTCCACTCACTTTTTTAAACCGCATGGAAAACAGGCCCAGTCAACGAAAAACCTTTCCCCACAACAAATCTGTCATCCCAAAGATGAGTCTGGTCATCCTTCGCTGTACTCCCTTAATGTCAGGTTTGTCCATTCTTTTCGTTAAGGATATTAAAACTGCAAACAGTATTGCACAATGTTCGAGATTGGGTCTTACCAAGGCCCTGTACAGCTGCAGCAAGACATGGTTACAGCGCTATAGATTAAACAAATTGTTACTGCACTGTTACTGTTATTGTCCTCATGGTAACATCATGCCTGGGTTTAGTCTGGTGAAAGTCTGTTGCACTTTCACGGTGACAGATAGATCGTTATTTACAAAGCAGCCTCAGTCTGTACATTATACCCCAAATACAGTCTCAGCAAAATACTACCATGAGTAAGATGCATTTACTCTGGTCCTTCAGTCATTTTGCATGAAGGACCATATATCATTTGCAGTTATAATTACTGCCGGATATGAATTCTGTACGTGATGTATGGTCAATGGCTTCCAGGTACTTTTAAACCAAAACACACAATGTCTCACCGTTTATTAAGCATAAATGAAAATTATCATATTTGTAGTTCCCATATGAATCATTTTTAAACCTTGCGAAATTTTCATAGCCCAAGCACAGATCCTTTTGACATCCCACAAAATTTCCGTCCACATAAAAAAACACTACTCTCTTCATTTTGCCCATTATCCAATTTTTAAACCATGTTGTGTACATTACACCTGAACCTCGCCATGGACTCTAACATTCTCCACTCACTTGCATGCAACCATGTCAAACTGCTGGTGAATCTTCAAATATTTTACTCGCTCTGTTTCTCAATTTTCGATTTTACAATGGACAATCTCCACAATCTCCATCAGATTTATCAAAGATCATTTCTTTTTTGTTGAATCTCGGCCCATTCTATCAAAACATATCTTTATTTCAACAAGTGTCCAGTTGTCACATGCCTTTTAAAATGTTCCAACCTTTTTCTCACAGCTGACATCAAGCTATTTAGTTATCTGTTTTCCCTCTCCGTCATGTTTCAAATATTTAGGCTCACAATAGCTGCTTTCTAGTCTACAGGACCCGTTCCAGAATCTAACCAGTTGTGAATAATAATCAATGATACTTTCATTGGATCCGTTGTCACCTCCTCAATACTCTGCGACGTAGCTCATTAAATGCAGCAATTTACTAACATTCACTTCATGAGATTTTCAAAAAATATACATTTTATTAATTCTAATTTCCTGCAGGTCCTCATTTCCACCAGGCTGCCTGTTGCCTGGTATTTCTGGAAGTCCGTTTCTCTGCCTGTCTTTGGTAAAAGTGAACCAATGTGTTCCACTCATTGGCAGATTGCTCCTGTCAACTAATAATACGTCCAAAGACTCCACCTTGGAAATGATGGATATGTCACCCACTCCTGCCTGAAAAGTTTCAGAATCAATCTATTTCACTTCATGGTGAGTGTCAGCACAGTTCTGCCCTTGTTTGATTCTATTAGTCATAATGATGGAGGACGCAGCTAAGTGACCACTTCATTTATAAAAAAAATACTGGTTTCACACTGTAAACCTGAATAGTTCCAGCTTACAAAAATGTTCCTTGAAATGGCAGGGAGGATCATGCAATGCCTTGCTCCTCCTTGTTCTCCAGTGATTCCCTTCTCTGCAGTCTCAGCTCCATTTGCTTACCATATACTCAGTCACTCTATGAATGCAGTGTCCAGAGTTGGGTCAGCAGACGCTTAGGTCTCCCTGAAGGAATGCACTAGCTGACAATACAATCTCAAAAGAAAATCCACAGAACCTCCACGGACTTTCCAATGAAAGAAGAAGATGAAATCCCCACAGATTCATTGTTGAAAATGTTTCCTTCTCCTCATTTTCTCTCCCAGGCTGCAAAATCCGTTGTGTCTGCACACTGCCCATCAGTAATAGTTACTCACTCCAAAGAAGCTGTTGACAATGGAACATGACCTTTCTCTGTATCTCAGCAACTGTAAGGGCAGCACCAGTATTGCGATGCAGTTGGTCCCTACATTCAGAGAAAAGAGACAGCGAAAACGCGACACACGTTACACATGGACATCCTATATGGACATAATAATCTGGAACATAGGAAAAGAGAAAATGTCAGAATAACCCGCCATTCTATTTTTCTTCCGGTTCATTCTTCAACACTTTCAGATGCTGGAGAATTTTATTTCAGATTTACATCATCCTTAGTTCCTTGATTTATTTCACCTTCAATAGCGTTATTTCACGGGTTGTCAGTACTCCGACCAAGGGCAGCATTTGTTGCCCATCCTAATTGCTATTGATGAGAGAACATTTGTCAAAATAATATGGAGACAGCACATTGTTGTGGGTCTGAAGTCACACATAGTCCAGACTGATCAATAATGGCAAGTTTCTTTACCAATGGCTATCAGTGAATTATTAGAAGAAATCCTGATGGTTTCTTCTCGTGAAATTAGGTTTCATTCTAATATTTGCATTCGAATTTGCATACTGTTATCGGCAGTGGTAGAATTTGAAACAGTGCCTTCGGATTCATATTCTGTGCCTCTGAAGAACAAGGCCATTGGCATGATTATTCTGAGACGGAGTCTCTATTGTGATGTAAAAGTACCGACAAGAACAAGCTTGTGGTCGAAATATTCGTAATTGGAAGAGTAATCAGAGGAGAACTGGAGCTATAACATCTGAAGTAAACAAAGGGGAGATGGTAATTAATTCAGTAACAACACTGAGGCAGAGCTGGAGATTGGGGATGTTGTGCCGGTGAGTGCAGGCATGATTGATGCCAAAGGGAATACAGAGACATAAAGCAGTTCAGTGTGAAAGGAAGATCCGAGGTTCTGATAAGTTTTGTTCCTTCTTAGATGTTTATGAGTGAGGATTCTGACATTCATGGAAAGGAAATAGAGTTTGTGACTGAAACTGAAGATTTACTTTTTTTTGTATTTGCCAAATATAAATAAACGAAATAGTAATGATTTTTCACCATAGTTCATAGAATTAACAGAAATAGGCTTACCAGGAACACCA